>NW_026057578.1:2283724-2379495 GCF_023721935.1 Panthera uncia | reverse complement strand
CCCCCCCCCCCCCCCCCCCCCCCCCCCCCCCCCCCCCCCCCAGAGGCAGGCGCTCCGCTGAATTGTGTCTCCGTCATTTCCTCCAACGCGCTGTTTGGTGTCTGCGTGTTGCCTGAGCTTTTTGGAAACGGGAAGTCCTACGATGCGCCCTCTGAACCGAGAACCGGCACCGGCAGGGCTAGCAATGTCGACCCCGGAGCCAGCTGTCGGGTTCGAGACCCGGCCCTGAGCCCGCGGTCCGGAGCGAGCCCGTGAAACCCTTTGTGCCCGAGCTTCCCTGCCTGTACGGCCTCCTTCCCTGGTGAGTTTCCGCGGTGTCGGGAACAGTGCTGTGCCTCTGGCTGGGCGCGCAGTCTCTCACATTCACGAACGCGTTGTGTTTCTGGGCTCCGTTCGTGGGGCTGCCCCGTGGCTGCCGTGTGTTCCTTCCCTGGCGCACACGGTTCTGTCGGAGGGACGTAGCAGAATTTGTGCCCCTGCCACGGACGGACGTGGACTTGTTTCCCGTTTTCTCCTGTTACGGATGCGACCTCTGCGAACTTGTTGATTCCGTGTGCAAGGGTGTCCCCGGTGCACAGGTCCACGTGCAGTTGCTGCCCGGTGGAATAGGACTGTTTCACCTTTTAAGGGGAAACATCTCGTGCTCCTCTAAGTGCTTGGAAAAGTTCACCTTCCTGTGAGCGACGTCTGAGAATTTCTGTGGCTTCAAATGCTTTTCAAAGGTTTGGAGCAGATTAAAAAAAAAAAAGAAAAAAACAAGAAACAAACAAAAAAACTTTTGGCTTGCGGATAGGATTTTACTTCCATTTCCAAAATTCTTAATGACGCGGAACGTCTTTTCATGTGTTTGACATTCTTTTTTTTTTTTTTTGGTTTTCTATTGTTAAACTTCAGCTTGGGTCTTTCACTCAGTTTTCTGTTAAGTTGTCATTTCTTACTGATCTGTAAAAGTTACTTAGGTACCTTAGCTGTGAATTCCTTATTAGATTTGAAGGGAGCAGATATCTTCTCCCAATTAGCATTTTTCTTTCAGCTTTCTTCGTGCCGTCGTTGGTAAACACAAGCTTCTGAGTGCTGGGAGCTTACCGCTTGTTTGCTGCATCTCTGGATTGTTCGTGTGCATTAGGAAGTGCCTCCTTAAGCGCACTCTGGTACATTTGCTTCTCAGATGTTTCTAGAAGTTCACATTTGAGTCCTCCAACCTCTGGGAGCTGATTTTGTAAATGGAGTGGGATACAAATACAGTTTCACTTCATTCCGTGTGGAGGGCTGACTGTTTGAGATGGTGCCTCAGGTCTCTGCTGATTTCCAGTTAAGTCCTCCATATAGAAATTTCTCACGCGTGCAAGTGTGTTTCTGGATTTCTGTTTGTCAAAACCTGTAGGAGTACCCTATGCTGATTCGGCCTTGTTCTAAGCCTGGGATGTAGACGGGGCAGTTTCCCACCTGGTTCTCACCAAGACTTCCTTGCCTGTCCTTTATCCTTTGTTCCTCCATAGAAATTTGGAAACGCCTTCCAGAAAACACAAAAATATTCTGGAATTTTCATTAGAATTCTTTTCAACCTATTGCCCAATGGGGAGAGAACCTGATATATTTACCCCTAAGATTTATTTCTCCATTGCGCAAACGGATGATGTAATACACAATTTTCTCCATAAATTTTTGCACACTTCTTGTTAGAGTTACTTACAGTACTTGATATTTTGTGCATGATCAGTAATGCCGTCTTTTATTAAACTACATGTTCCACACATTCTAGAGGATCGAAGTGCCATGCACATTCGTAAATTTATCTTGTATCTAGCAATCTGTTCAGTTTCTGATTTCTAATAAATTATACATTCTTTGGGGTTCTAGCATGTAGATAATCCTGTCATCTATGAATAATGCTATTTTTAATTATTTCTTTGTACCTTGGGTTCTTTTTTCTTGCTAATTAGTCAGTGTTAAATAGAGATGTTAATATCAGATAACTTTGTCTTGTTCCTGATTTAAAAGGCAGTGGCTCTAATAATTCGTCATTAAGTACGATGTTTGCTGTAGATTTAAAAGATATTCTTTATGAGGTTTAGAAAGTTCTCTTTCATTCTTAGTTTACCATGACTTTGTTTTGCAATTTTTTTCTTCTATTGAGACAGTCTCATAATTTTTCTCTTTAATCTGTTCACATAGGAAATTGCATTAATAAACAAACTTGCGTTGTTGAGATAAACTTTGCTGGGTCATGAGACACAACCTTAGTATGCCTTGCTGGATTTATTTTACTGATTTTTATAATTAGTAATTTTTATATCTTCCAAAGTAAGATTGCCTATAATTTTTCCTTGTACTTTTCTGGCTTGATTTTGGCATTGAGGTTACACTAGCTTCATAAAACCAAATGGGGACGGGGGTTGGCCCTTCTTGTTCTAATCTCTGGGAGAAATTGTACAAAATGAAAATCTTCTGTCGACTGTTGGGTGGAACTTACCTGTACATCTCCCAGGCCGTGTGTGTGTGTGTGTGTGTGTGTGTGTGCATGCACGCACACCTGTGTGCACTCACGTGTGTGCATATGTGTGTGCCTGTATGTATGAACATGAAGTACACTGTTTTCTTAGATGATTAGAGAACTGTAGGGTGTCCTACTTATTACCAAGTTGATTTTGACTATTTACGTACTTTTTAAAAGCTGAGTGAAGTCAGTCAGAGGACAGATATCATATGTTTTCACTCCTATGTGGATCTTGAGAAACTGAACAGAAGACCATAGGGGAGGGGGAGGGGGAAAAGAGTTACAAACAGAGAGGGAGGGAGGCAAACCACAGAAGACTCTTAAATACAGAGAACAAACTGAGGGTGGATGGGGGGGAGGGGAAAATGGGGGATGGGCATTGAGGAGGGCACTTGTTGGGCTGAGCACTGGGTATTGTATGTAAGCCAGTTTGACCATAAATTATATTAAAAAAATAAAAGAGAAATCTTTACTTTTTATAAGGTCATCTACACCACGGGGATTTCTTTCCCTGAACATCCCTCTTCTTGGGTGACATTTGTGGTTTGTGACGGCAAGCCCTCCGCTCCACACAGAAACAGTCTTTATTTGTGAGGCATTCACCTTGTCTCGGACGCGTACGTGACCACGCAGGGAGTTGCTGCTCAGGAACTATGCAGAACTAAATCTTCCAGGATGAGCAGTATACAACGGGCAACTCACCTGTGGGCTACGGGCAAGCGTGGGTTTCCTGTTGTTGTTGTTGTTGTTGTTGTTGTTGTTGTTGTTGTTGTTGTTGTTAAACCCTGTGATGATCCAGGAAGATATTCTCATCCACCTTGTTAGAGCTAAAGTCTCCTTAATTGTGACTTTTTTTCCCAGCAACTTAGGTAAATCCACTGTGCTGAGCCCCAGATAATAAGCAATTAGACCTCGACGATTGCAGTCACCTCTTAATGATCCCAGACTCTCCCTTGCTCACTCACCAGCCTGAGGGATGTGAGAAAATACAAACCAGGTCACGATTGCTTGCGACCTTTCTTCTGAAACCCAGGCTAGAGGAGGGCCTGGCCTCTGCTAATCACAGTGTCCACTAAGCCTCAGCTTCACAGCCTTTAACTTTTAAATCCGTGGACTGCTTTCCTGCCCCAGGACCTTTGCACGTAGTTGTGGCCGCCCACGACATTGTCCTCTATTTGCATGCCAAGACCTTCTCGTCCCTCAGCTTTGGTAAAAACATCACTTCTTCAGACAGACCTGCACTGACCACCTGCTCGTCGGAGGTTCCCCTGCCCCCGCCACTAGGGTCTCCACTTTTGCGTTTTGCTGGTTTCTGGCCGAGCACCGTCCCAGTCGGTCGGGATTTCATTCCTTTATCTTCCCCACCAGAGTGTACCAGTGCCGAAACGTGACTCACTGGCTCGCTCGCTCTGGCTCAGTGAGCGTCTTGGAATGACCAAGGAATGCCTCGGAGACACTTGTTCTGCTGAGCGTCTCCCTCAGATCTGCCAGCAGCCCCAGAAGCTCGAGGTCTCGGCCCGGCCCTGGATGTGGCTTGTGAGGAAGTGCCCCAGGATCCTTCTGTTCTCCCCGCTTAGACACCCTGTCCCGCCCCTCCAGCTGGCAAGTCCCTTTCCTGAGTTCTAGCTCACTGTGACTGTGGTAAGCCCCTAAGGCGGGTCCCCTGGTGTCCTGAAAGGCAGCAGTGTCCCTGGGCTCCAGTCCTGGCATGGCCACGTGTGGCCTCCAAGTCTGAGTACCGTCCCCACCTCTGGGGGTTCTTCCAGGACAGCGTAGCCAGTGAGAACTGGGGGAGCGTCTGGGTCCGCCTGGGGAATTTGGTGACGGCAGTTGTCACAGCTTCCACTGGGGGCTGTGCATCTGTCCTCCTCGTTCACGTAGATAGCCTCTGCACAACGGCGTCCTCCAGTCTGGGGACTGTCTCTTCGTCTCTGTATCCTTTGGGTAGGATTCCCAACTTTTCTGTGAGTTCTTGCAAATAATCGTCATCCCAACAGGGTCTTTTCCAGGGCTCAGCGTCTCTCTGGAACTTGCAGGTACCTGCTAGGAAGCCGTCAAGTGCAGGACGGTGGCGGGGCCTGCCAGGAAGCGGACAGCCCCTGCTCACGAGCCGCTCCTGTTCGACAAGAGGCAGATGGCGATGAGCTCCACGCTGTGGAGGAGCACAAGGGCCGCGGGGTCGTAGAGACAGCACCCCCTTGGTCCGATGAGTGGAAAGTCTTCCTGGCTGGAGTCGGGGGGGGGGGGGGGGGGGGGGGGGGGGGGGGTGTGGGGGGTGGGCTGGGGGCGGGGGAGCAGGAAGGGGCCGTCGCTGGGACGAAAGCAGCGCCTGGACCCCATCAAGGCCTGTGTGTCTTTGAAGATGAACGCAACCTGACGCAGCGATGTTCAGAGCGTCAGGGAGACTGAGGCTCATCGACTGTGCTGCGTTGAGGGCGTGCCTGCATCCACTTTTGGAAAGACAGTTGTCAGGCGCCTGCAGGTGGCTTTTGAGAGCCATCAGATCAGAACTGAGCCCTGGGGACTGGCGGGCAACATATCCCTGCCCCTTGGCTACAGGTACCCGCTTGTCCTTGCATTCAGAGATTTGAACCCCTTCCCTCCCCCTGCAGAGCCCCACTCCAGTGGTCCCCCTTTAATGACGTCCTCCTTACCACCTCTAACAAGCGTCAGCATAATTTTTATTTAACAGATCCAAGGCAGGCCCCAAATAACTAAACGAGACCAAATTCTACTGGGCTGGGAGGGATTAGATGCTGTTTTCTAACGACCACGCAGACATGAGCTGCGAAAAAACCGGCAAGCTGCCTTCGTGCAGGATTCGGGTGGGCACGCGGGCACGAGCCCGGGCGTCAGAGATCCGGACAGGAGGGTTTCTCGCCGTTCCCGGCTTCCCTGGCGTCTCAGCATGGAGGGCGAGTGTGGGCTCCCTGTGGGGACAGATTGTCAGAGCTGCAGCTCGGGCTTTGCTGGGGAAATGCCTGCGTCTGCATTTTGCGCTCCTCCAGGTTTGAAGGCTGAACCTCCAAAGAGATGTTCCCGAGCGCCTGCATTTAGTTCATTTCCAGCTGGCCTCTGCAGCCCTGGGGGCTCATCCCAGGACGAGGTTCCTGTCTTAGCTCCGAGTGCCCTAACAGTTGACCCTGCCAGGAAGGGCTACAAGCAGCTCGTTGAGAAAATGATGCCAGGAAAGCTGACGAGGGGAGACAGTCTAAGGAGGAAACCCAGAAAAGGGCCTGTGAAGGAGGTCACGGCCTCGGGCAAGTGTAGCTCAGTCCCTCTGGGGACCCCCTGCAAGACCACGGGGAACCCACCACAGGAAGGAGGAGGCAGGCATTCACCCATCAGTGCCCGCCTCTCACTGCCCGGGGCCGGCTGGTAACTGCTCGTGGCCGGGGGAGCCACATAGGCAGGAACTGGCCATCAAAGACGCCAGCCCCACCGGAGGCCGAGGGGCCGTGGGCAGGGCACCAACGTGTCCACTGGGTTCCTTCGGACACCTGCTCCTCCGGGCTCACCGTGTCCTGACGCGTCTGGTGTTTGTCTCTGGCTAAGGGCTTGCCCTGTGCCAGACACATTCTGGAGCCGAAGAGACAGCAGTGATGAGCCCAACAGCAGGACAGGGGTGAGTGAATGAGACCGACGCACGAGGAAGCCTCAGAATTTGAGCGAGTTCGGAGTGAAGACGGTGAGGAGAAGAACAGTGTGGAAAGGGAGTGCCCAGCCACGGTGGGGACATGGCAGAGAGACCCAGGAAGCAGCCTGACTGGCCCCCACCAGCCCGATCTGGGGAAGTGCGGGAGTCAGAAATAAGTAAGACGGTGGGGCTCGTAGCCTGGGGAGTAGAGCAAGAATGTGTGAGTCCACGTTGACAGAAAGCAGACAAGACTGGGGGTGAGGAGGGGGCGGGGCATCCTTGCAGCAGAAAGAAAGGCAGCCGGCACGTGAGGCGTGACCGACGGAACCAGGAATGCGCCGTTCGACGCAGCGTTGACGGCAGGTGATGCAGGCAAGAAGCGTCCGTAGGTGGTGAGTCTGGTCGGCGAGAGTTAAGGAGGGTAGAGAGGCAGACGGACCCAAAACATCTTCCTAAAGATTCCTAACGGTTATAAAGGGGAAAATAAAGGTGAGTTTCCACGTGGGGCGTGGGGCAGATGCGTGCTTGTGAAGCCGTCACAGCCACGGCACCTGTGGTAGCGGGACACGTGGAAACTGCGTGCCTGCTGGCACACAGCCCTTGATCCCCAGGGATCCCGGATCTGTTCCCGAGAGACCTCAGACAAACCCACACCGAGGAACAGTCTGCAGCAACTAGCCTGCACTCCTCAAAGATGCTCAAGTCACGAAATAAATAAACTGTATAGAAAGGGGGGGGGGCTCAGTCAGTTCAGCATCCCACTCTTGATCTCAGCTCAGGTCACGATCTCACGGTTCTTGGGTTCGAGCCCCACGTCGGGCTCTATGCTAATAATGTGGGTCCTGCTTGGGATTCTTTCTCTCTGCCCCTCTCTCTGCTCCTATCCTGCTCTCTCTTTCTCAAAGTAAATAAATAAACTTAAGAAATAATGCGCAGGTCACAAACCTGATGAAAGAAAATCTGAGTGGGGACAGCGGAGTTCCGTGCCTGATCTGGGAATTTCTTTTGCTAAAAGACGTTCCTGGGGTGGTTAGAAAAATCTGGGAAAAGTCTGTAGATGAGATCGTAGCATTGTGTCAGTTGTTCCCACCCTGATCTTGATGTTTGAGCTGGGATACGAAGGAGGATGTCCTTGGCTTTAGGACATACATATTGGGGGATGTGTTAACAGTCAAGCACGTGGGGTCGAGGAAATCCACCTGCAGGCATGACTGGTCATGCATGGTCTTGCAACTTCTCTGTGAGTCTGAGAGGCTATTAAAACAAGAATTACAGAACGAGTGAGCAGTGCAAGCCCAGAGAGGTGGGAGTCCAGGGAGCACTTTGCCGAGATCAGGTGGTCAGAGAAGACCCCTGCAGAGATGTCATTTGAGTTGAGACATGGAGGAAGAGAAGGAGCTGGCCGCGCACAGTGGGGTCGGTGAGAGCAGAGGTGCGGATGCCACAGCAGGAAGCCTTCAGCGTCGTGGGGCTGCACGCAGGAGCCGGGGGAGCGGTGGGAAGGGGGCAGGGACGGGACACCGGGGGCTTGTAGGGTAGCGAGGGCGTGGAGGCCATTCTAAGTCTCGGGAGCCTGTGGGAAGGTTCCCGAGCAGCACAGCCCGCAGCCAGCTCTGTGCGCTGGTCTGTCACCTCCCCGCTGCTGATGACGCAGGGCTGGAGGTGCCCGCACCCCAGCCGAGGCCATTGCCACTGTGCAGCTAGAGGTACCGTTCCGTCCGTGGAGACAGCCTCCGGCAGGGACGCGGGCATGGAGGGGAGTGGCGGACCTGGCGGGACCTGGGGAGCTCAAAGGTGGCCCGGTTCTTCCACCTTGAGCACCTGGGTGGCTGTGGTGTCACCGGATTCAGGCGGGTGGAGGGCCGGGCCGGACGCCTCTCCGTGCCCCCAGGGGGCTCCTGGCTCTGGGATAAGTAGGCATGGTGATGCCCGTGGCATACGCAGAGGCCTTCTCCAAAGCCAGGGCCTCGTATGGGTCGTGGTTTCCACCACGAACAGGCATGTGTCCGCCTCAAAGGACAGACCATCGCTCGGTTCTAAGTCCCGGAAAAGGATTCAGACACTCGCTACCAGCCAGGGCTTGCGACTCTCAGCGAAAGACCCATCGTTCCAGCGGGTGCTTAAATACTGATTACATCTCTTGCTTTGTAAATAACTCAGTGGTAAATTTTTACAATATTGTTTTTACAGAGACTATAATGAGAAGGCTGGGTTTTTTTCCCCCCCGTCACTTGGATATTAAGGTCTTTAATGGAAGTACACAAAATGACTCCATGAAAAGCACACAAAATGTGGAGCAGGCTGCGGTGGGCTCAGCGCTGTGTTCAAGTCGAGGGGCTCCAGCCCCCGAGGGACGACCCTCCTGGCAGCGTGGGAAGCCAGTGGCGCCTCGGTCCTTCCTCCCTGTCCTGTGTCCGGTCCATCCCTCGAGGGCGCAAGCTGCACGGGCAGTGGTCACCCCGTGGGATTCTTGGGGTGGTGGGAACGCACAGCTTGGGGACGGTTTTATCTGGGAGCCTGCCTACTTTTTAATTGGCCTCAGTGTTGATGAATGGCTCCGTTCTGCTGGGAGCGAGCAGGGCTGGGTGCTGGAGCGTGTAATCTGATTGCAGCCTGTGCTCTGAGCCCCGCGGAAGCCTCTGGAGCTGCCCTGATTGGTTTGGCCCCGGGCTGCACAGGGCTTGGCAGAAGTGAGGCAGCAGAGGGTGGGAAAGTGGGAGAGGAGGCAGGCGCCCTGGGCACCGGCGCGCCTCCACTCTGGGCGTGAGGTCATGGCAGTCGTCTGTGGTCCCGCGGCGTCTTCCAGGCAGACCGCGTTGGGGCCCTGTGGTCCTGGGGGCAGCTGGAGACGCGGGGGCTCCTCCTGGGATGGCCCCCGGTGTCCAGGAGGCACTCAGTAAAGGCTGTTCCCTTCCACCCAGGAACTGGGAGACCCCGTGGATGTGCGTTCATCCTGTCAGCTCTGGGCCAGGCGGGAAAGGCCATCAAGCTGGTGGTCGTGTGGGCAGGCCCATCTGGTTGTTCCCCAAACCACACTTTTCTCCCTGGGGCTCCCAGCCCCCGGCTCATTCTGCACTTCAACAACAGCACCCCCTCGCCCCCTGCCCCCACCGCCAGAGGGCCGGGCAGACCTTTGTCGCCCCTTGGGTCCAGGTCTGTCGCCGCGTTTGGCCCAGGAGAGGGCCTGCCGCGTTCCCATGGGACCCCCCGGTCCTGCCCAGGGCAGCCCTGAGCCGAGCCTGGCTGAAGAGCCGGGAGAGCAGGGGGCGGGCCCTTCCACAGGGCGGATCTGTCATCTGCTCCTCTTGGCCCCCCTGCGCCCCTCGCCCCCGCACCCCTCCGCCCCTCGCCCCGGCCAGACACGTGTTGCTGTCGTCTAGGGAGCTCATACCAAGCCCGGCCGCGTGAGGATGACTCAGAAGTGGGGATTGGTCGCACGACAGGCGGGCAGCTTGTGTTTGCAGACACTGCCCATTTCGGGTTCCAGGAAATACCGCTGAAGTGAATCCGCGTGCTCTCCTGTTGGAATTCAGCACGTCTGTCCCACGTCCGGGACCCCGTCTCACCCTCTGCCCCCTCTTGCCGGGCGGCCGTCTTGGCCCCAGAGTAAGCACGTGACCACCTCGGATGCCCGACCGTCCCTGGCCTGCCCCGCACGTGCGACCCGGCCGCTGGTCCCGAAGTCACGCAGTGGTGCCGCGGCCCGTGTCACACGCAGACGCGGGGACGGCGGCGTGAAGAGCGGTACCCCAGCCCTTCCCACCCGGTGTGACGACCGGAGAAAACCAGCGAGGCACCGTCTCTGAGCGCACGCTTGCCCGCCACCCCCACCCAGCGCGTCCGTGCTGGGCTGCAGGGCTCCGTGGTGCTGCCTTAGCTCTGGACACCTGTTTGCAGGTGCGCCGAGGTATCCTCGTCAATGAAGAAGCGGCGCCCAGGAGCAGCTCCCAAGCCTCGCCGGCGCTCTCACACACCCGGGGTGGCAGCGGCGGGGGGGGAGTGGTGACCACCCCTGGGGAGCCCCGGCCAGACCGCCCCACCCCCCCCCCACCCATGAGCCAGCCAGGTGACGGTCACGCTCACCCAGGTGGAAGGACGGCCACCTCGGTGGTGACAGAACGTGTTCGCCGGATCGGAAAGTTTGATTCCACATCCACGGGAAGGCCGGACGTGCGTGCTGGTGATGCCGGGGAGTGGGGTTAACGGCGTCGAACCTGCAGCCGCGGGGGCCGTCATAAACCAGCCTGCAGCCCAGACGCCGGCCACACGTCTCTTATCCGTCCCACACGATGCTTCCTGCTTCTGTCTTCTTTACGTGTCACTGCTCGCTCCTATCTTGCCTAAAAATCGTGATTTCCGCCTTGATTCCTAACAAACCGAAGGCTCTGGCTGCCCGGAGCCCATTCCTTCTGGCACATTCTCCTGCCGGGGACCCTGCACCCGACTTTCCCGTCTGGCCCCGAAGCCCGAGAGAGAATCGCGTGCCTTCCTGCATTCCCGCCGGGGCCCCAGACAGTTCCGAGCTCCCGGCCCCACAGCCGCTCAGGTCCACGGGCGGGAGGCAGGTTTTGCGGTCCCGCAAGACCCGAGTGCAGTGGGCTGTGCCTTCTGACTGCTCGCTCTTGGTGCCCGGCGCCTCGCTCGAGGCGCATTTTATTCTGAAAGCAGCGATCATCTTCTGTGTTCATTGCAGATAACGTGGCGCGCGCTCTCCCGCTGCATTTCTTGTGACGAATGCCGTCCGGGGCCTCTCAGGACGCTGGGGCTTAGCGGAGGGAGAGCAGCAGGGAGAGCTGTAGACGTCCCTCGCCGTGTCTGACCCCCCGCCCCGAAAAACCCTGAAACCCGGTACCAGATCCACCCCGAATCGTCCTGCCACCGCGGCCCGGTGCGTGCGGGTGCTGGGCCGTTTTGTGAACTGTGACCTCGTGTACTCATGCTTCGCTTCTGGACACCGTTGGATCAGCTGTCGAACACACCGTAAAGTGACCCGAAAGCACTGAGGGTCGCGCGAACGCGAAGCGTGACTCGTTCGGGTGTGTGGTGACGTGAAAACGGAAGCACGTGCGTGGCCGCGTGAACTCTGGACTCGCTCACCTTCAGCGTCTGGGACGCTCCGTCCTCTTCAGAAGTGACGCAGAGTGGCGTGGAAGCTGCCACACACGGGGCGGGAGGGTGGCCGGGGTGCGGGAGGTGGCTCACATGCGGCTCGGGGAGAGTTTACAGCTACAGAGGGCGCGGGCTCCTTGACGGTACCGAGTCAACAAGCTTTGGCAGATCAGCGACTCTGAGTTTTTAAACGCTTGTCAAACAGCCGTCAGGGATCAGGCACGGAGCTTGGTGCTGGTGGGGTGACAGCGGTGAAACGTGGTCGCTCCTTAGGGGATCCCGTGTTCACAGGGGACGAAGATGTGGGAACGTGAGCGCGGTGCGTGTGACGTGGTGGGGTTGCGGGACCCCCCCCACCCCCACCCCTACACAGAATCCAGGAAGGCTGCACAGGGGAAGAGATGGCCAGGGTAGGGAGGGCGTGAGAGAGCAGGTCACCTGGGGCATCCCTTCATGTATGGCATGTGTGGTGTGCCTACAGAGTTCCCAGGGGGTCCTGAGAAGGGTCGGGGGACAGTCTGGGGTGGGGTTAGGAGAGCCGACGCGAGTCACACTGCCTGGGCTCGGGTGCTGGCTCCTCCGTGCGCTTTCCCTGTGGCCTCGGACAAATTGCTTATGTTGTGTGGGCCTCAGTTCTCTCAGCTGTAAAGTGGGATAACAGTAGTGCCTAGCTCAGAGGGGCCTTTTAAGGCTGGTGCTTAGAGGAGTGCTTGGCACCCACTAGGTGCTCAATACAGTTAGCTGGTGGTGGTGATGATGGTGGTGATGGTGAGACGGTGGTGATGGAAAAGGTAGTGACGGTGGTGGTGGTGACGGTGGTATCAGCAGTGAAACCTCCCGCATTGACAGCAGAGAGGGTGGTGATGACGTCTGTCACCTGGGCCCCAATGGTGTCGGCAACCTGAGCGTGGACTGTGTGACGTGAGAAAGTGGCCACGGAGTGAATCACCCCAGAGTGCTGTGGTGCGGAATGTGAGTGCTACTGGAAAAGATCCCAGGAGAGGGAGCTCATGGGTAGCTGGGACCCTTTTGGAGGAAGCCAGCCTCGGACCAGCTTTCCCAGGGTGGAGGAATGGCAACTTCACAGCAGTGGAGGCGGGAGAAACCTGGGGCAAGGGCAGGGAGCGAGAACATGGGGTTCGAGTGGACGCTTGCACGTGGGACGTTCTGGTCCTGGGAGAGCCATACCCAGAGCAGAGGTTAGATCAGCGGGGGAGTGGGGCCAAGGCCAGCCTCGGAACCTGCCACTTCCTCTGCGTTCTTCCCCATGGCGTGTGGCTGGTATGAGCCCCTCCTTCTGGCCTCTTCTAGGACTGTTGCCCTTCCTACCACGTGTCTCAGCACAGAGCCCACAGGGAAGTCCCGGGAGGGACACTCATATCTCCATTTCACGGGTGAAGGACATGGGTCGTGGCGGGACCACTTGGAGCCTCCCAGGCGAGGGCGTCCAGGATCCCACGCAGTGTGAGGCCCCGCTCACACCGCCTCTCCTCGCTGGAAGTTGCCTGGGCCAAGATCCCGTTGACAGTCTTTCTTAGTTCCGACAGGACGGGCGTCTCTCTTGGGGCAAAAGCCCACTCCGTGCGCCATCGGGGACACCTCTCTCATCCCAGGCCGCGAGCACCGGTGAGACGAGCTGGGATTTGCAGGAGGATCAAACTACGAATGCGTTCCCGCCACCGAAACGTGATGGGAGGCTGTCCTGCATGTCTGCGTTGCCACGGTAACGGGGGATTCGGAATGGACCGCCCAGTGACACATTTTGCCAGCAGTACTCTGCAATCACGGAAGACTTTGTGGCTCAGTCTAGAACGACGGAGGTCGGGAGCTGGAGGGGCTCCAGGGAATGTGGCCGCGTCTCATGGCGTGACGGGCGAGGAGCTCTGGTCCCCTTGGAAAATGCCACTCTGGGGGCTCCCGGCCCGTGACAGATCCAGAGGATCGTGTGCCACGTGTGAGCATCAGCCGGTGGCCGAGGCGTCGTGTGGCTGCGTGGCTGAGGGTTTCTGTGGGGCCTCCCCTCCTGGGCTCCACTCTGCCACCCTCTCTTTTCCACTCCTGTCCCTGGCCTGAGTGCGAAACCCTCCGGGGGCCAGGCCTGCCGCGCACGGCCCACACGAGAACTGGTTGCTAGGTGACCTTCGAGTGTCACCGAGACTGGGGGGGGGGGGGGGGTTGGGGGACGCTGAGCTGGTATGCAGCCCGGGGGCCCCTTCCCAGCTCCGAGCCGTCCCGTCCACACCGCGGGCCGTGCACTCCATGCCCTGCACAGAGAGCCTGTCGTTCTGGTCCTCCAGCACGTGCGGGGACTGACTCCATCCGCATCCGAGAGCCCCGAGGCCCCGTGACGGTTTGGGAAAACCTGACATCCCGCAGATTCTGAGAGCGTCTGAACCCTTCGGTCGGGAATGGAGAGAAGCGGGTCTTCTGCCTCTCAGATGTGAAACACAGACCCCCTGTACCGTGGCTTTCTGAAGTCCACCAACCACGTTAGCGGAGAGGCGGCCTCCGTGTCTTCAACGTGGTCCGAAGGGCGTGAACTGCATCCCAGGGAGAACGTCAGCGTTAGGCTCAGGTCAAGTGCCCTTCAGAACCAGGCTGTCCCGGGCCGCTACGACGTCAGAATCACGGTTCAAAGTGATGGGATGGGCCTCAGCGCCAGGTGAGGGGCTCCCCGTCTTCCCCCGTGTTGACGTCGTAGGCTTTTTGGACCTTGTAAGGTCAACTCCTGTGACGGGCTGAACAGCAGACCCACGCGGCCCCTGTGATGAGCGGGCGGGCAGTCCCAGCATCTTCTCGCGTCCCCCAGTTATAAGGAATAACGTGCCCACTTTGTCCTCTTAGATTTTTTAACGTGGTGTTGATTTTGTTTTATCTGAATAAACATATTCCGGAAAAGCAGTTCTAATGGTTTCCTTGGGATACAGGTTTTGTTCCTTGAAAAGTTTGAAAGGATAGCATATTGGGATCTTGTGGCTGCTTAAACAACTCGGTCTGCGATCAAAGTGTGGGCAGGGCTGCGCTCGCTCCGGACGCTCTAGCGAGAGGACCCTTCGGCCTCCTCCCGGTCCCGACACTGTGGGTGCTCCCTGGCTGGGGGCCACGTCCCTCGTCTCTGTCCACTTACACATCACCTGCCCTTCTCCCGTGCTTCTCTCCTTTTCTTCTAGGGACCTTGGTCACTGGATTTAGGGACCCAGCAGACCATCCAACAGGATGATTGGTCTGTTTATCTCAAGATCTCCACCTGGTTACTTCTGCAAACATCCTTTTTCCAAATAGAGTGATGCACACAGGTTCCAGGGATTTGACATGAACTTCTCTTTTTGGGGGTCACCATTCAACCCTCCTTGTACCATTCTGTATGGTTTAGCATAATTTACGAACTTTTTAGTTTGAAACACAGATTTACAAAGAAGTTGCAACATAGTACAGAAAGGCCCCCCGACCCCATCCCCTCCTGGTCTAACTCCCAGAAGTTACCCCCAGCAAACTGACCTCGATACAGTCCACAGATTTTAGGCATAATTGTCTTTTGAGGGTCTGATTTCAAGTCGGAGAGGTGTGCTTACAGCACAGGCCCCCTTCAAAGCCGTTTGATTCAGGCCGGATTTCACCATCCGCCCAGGGTTCCGCCTTCCACCACGGAAAGGGAGGCTTGAGAACCACAGACATGGTGGCTGCGACAGTCAGTGCTTGGTGCACCCGGCGCGTTCCCCCCGCGTGGTGAGCACTGCTCCTTTTAATAGATTCAAGCTGGGGCTCGGGCACAGGATAAGCTGCTGGGTCCGCTCCTGGGAAGGGTCTGGAGATCAGACGCGGAACACGCAAAGGGCTTGGAGTGAGCCCTTCGGCGGGTCTCGGTGGGGTCCGGGCGGAGCGCTGTGCGCTCGGGCACCGATGGGTGAGCCCACAGCATATGCAGCGGCCTTCATCGGCAGTCAGCCATGCAAGGTCACGCTGCGCTCCTCACCACCAGTGCCAAACAGGAGGGAACGGTTAGAGCCGTGGTTTTTATAGTTATGGAAGATCATTCAGCATGGGAGCCTGTGTAGCAAAATCCTGCACGGGTCACTGAGGAAATTTGGAACCTCATCCTCCTGATTGAGAGCAGTGGTAGTGCTTTGAGTACTGGTTCTTGTGTGTCGACCCCGCCGCCCCCGTTTTACGGGATGGCTGTCACATTTTGTAACCTAAAGTAGAAGGGAGGGGGGCTATTGGAATGTGTCCTGTAAAGGCACTGAGTCGAGTAAGAACCCTTTGAAGGGCAAGCGAGAAATCATGGTGCCGTTTCCTCCTGTTCCCGCTGCCGAACCACCTCTGTGCCTGAACGTTCTTTGTTTAAATTCCCGTTGCAAGTTTCAGAAGGGAAATGTTAACTTCAGGAATTTGAAACAAAAAGAAACTCACCCGGAGTTGGGTGGTGTGCGTGGAGCCCGGACAGATCGTTCAGAGAAAATCAGACGGTAATTGGCCGGTGTTTAAGGTGGAGTGTGATGCGGGTTGGGTAAATAATTTTGTTGCAGACTTTTTTTTTTTTTAATTACACAGACTAATTTGATATTGTCCTGGGAAGCCGTCCCTTTGAATATTCAACAAAAGCAACAATGCGCTGGAGGGATGATATTAAGGGTATTATTTTTGCATAATTTATGCTCGGTGACAGCTATCACCTGCTTTACTTCATCACCCGTTTACACGGAGACGGCTCGATCCTCCAGTCTCATTAAGCTATTTATTCATTGTAATGAATGATTTTAATGTACTGCGTTAGGGTTATGCCACGCCGAACTGTTAAGAAAATCCATCTGACTGTACACGTTTAATGTTTGCAGCTAAATTAATGCCTTTGTTACCGCCTCCGTGGTGGATTGGACACCGTGCGTGCTTTGATCGCACCTGTCTCCGTTTCGTCCCGGTCCCGGGTCACCTCTCGGTAGCGTCGCGATCACCGCCCCGATGGGGAATCTGTGGACAGGTGCGCGTCCCGTTTCGCAGAAACTCCAGCAATTCGGCTGGAGCCCTCTTGGCCGCCCTCCCCTTCTCCCGCCCACAACCGCGGGAGCCTGCAAAGCCTCCTCTCCCCCCACCCCCCCGCAATTTGTGCCCCTCCCTGAATCCTTCAAGATGTTGTTGGCAAGTTGCAAAGACAGGAAGATAATATCTTTCCTGAGGATGCAAGGCAGTTCTAATAAAAAGCTGTCATTCACAAATCCAGATCGCCTGTCACACGATATGCATTTTAAAGACCATATGAACTGTTAAGCGGCTCAATATGGGCAGCCCGCATGGTTATTACCACTTGGAGATTTTTAGCGGTGAGAGAAGGGGGTGTGGGGCCTACTACTGCTTTGGCAAAGGGAAAGGTTGGGGTTCTGCAAAGACCTGCAGCATCTGGGCTCTGTGACCTCAGAATTGAGCGCCCTGTACCTGCTCGAGAGGCCTCCCCCGACGAGGGAAAGACGGGCGCAAATGCGACGCGGTGGAAATGCTGGAGGGTCATCCTCTACAATCTCGCAAGTTCTTGAAAACGACAAGCCGCACCGGGTGACACAGTCACCATCTGAGTGCAGCAGATGGGGACTCAGAAGGGTACTTTGCAAGGGGAGGCTTAGGTGGGACTCGGCAGGCGGCATCTCAGATGTGGAGGGAAGGGAGACGAGAGCCCTGCTCACGCCAGGGCCGGCGCGAGGTTTTGGAGGCCGGTGCCCTCCCTGATCTGTCTGTCCCAGAGGCCGCCGGCTTGTGCCCTGAAGGATCGCTGGGACATCTTGTGATTGACGTTTGATTCGAGCGCCTCCTTATTTTACAGATGATATCACCAGGGCCCAATCAGGAACTCGGGCTCTGAGATTTAAGGAAGAAAAATACGTTCTTTGGGAGAAAGCGAATGCAGAAAATTGTAGACAATTATTCTGGGCCTCTTTTAGACCGTGCGGAAATAATTAGCCCATCGCACTCAACCCAGCAGTTTACGATAAACGAAAACATCCACTTAGTGAGAATTTTTAGTTTTCGAAGGGAAGGACTAACGTGAGAAAACGGCGTGCTCCCCTCTCCCCCCACATTTGTTTCCTGAGGAAGAAAACAGCTACAGAGATCATTCGGAGGAGGGCAGAGCGGTCAGCCCCAGGTCCCATGCACATGCCATGGCTTGCGAGGGTGGCGTTTGGCGGGACGGTGGAGGTGCAAGCCTCGTTCCCTCAGTGCTGGGCTTCTCCGTCCGGTCACCAGGCTGGCCCGTCCCAGCCCCTCGTGATCACATGGCCCCGTCTGTGTCGGATGAGCGCTGAGGGCTTTGCACAACTTGTAAGCATCTGTTTGTTCCCTTAAAAATGTGACCTTGCCGTTCTTATTCACCACAACATCCGTCTCCCCTCATCCCGATGCCCGGCGCATAGTAGGTGCCTCGCAAGTACCCGTGGGATGAATACCTGACTTGATGCGTGTGTAGAAAGAGCGTGGGCAGAGTGTCCGCATGGGGTTGTGGTCCGGACTTCTCACCTGGGCTCAGGGGACACTCAGCGGCGTCTGGAGACATTCTGGTTTCCCACAGGTTGGGGGGGGGGGTGCTGTTGGCATCTGCTGGGGGCCAGGGACCCTGCCGAACAATCCTGCAGGACACAGGACGGCCCCCGTGGCCGAGAATGGTCCTCCCGTTGGGAGTGCCAAGTGTGAGAAACCCTGGTCGCGTTCGGGAGATCCTTCCTTTTCCCCGTATCAGTTTTGCAAATTCTCTGATGTAATTTTGTAATTAAAAATCGCTGGTTAAAGAGGTGTTTTTAATTAGCGCAGACTGGGGATGAAGAGGCAGTGTGGCTCGTGGGAGTGGCGTGGCCACAGCACGCCGTTCCTCCCTGCTAGTTTTTGTCCCTGGGGAAACTTCTGGTGCCGGCTTGAGTAGCTGCCCATGCCCTCAGGCCTCAGAATCCTCGGACGCTCAGGGGGTGTTCTAGAAAACACCCTTGGGATGTGTCCACTCTGTGATCTGCCAGGCAGGTGAGCCCAGGAAAGGAACAATTTACCCAAACGGACAGACTCAGCATCATTTAGGGACAGAGGGGTTGAGCCGCCGTGTTGCTGTGTCGGGGGGCCGGGAAGCCATTGGCTGGGACTGGGTCGGGCCTGGGGTCACCCTAGACGTGACCCTGACAGCGGACAGAGGTCTAGGACAGCCGCTCTTCGCTGGTGTCCCGTCAGCAGTTCCTGTTGTGGCCCATGCACCCCGCTGAAGTGCTTTATGGGCAGAGGAACGCCGTCTGGACCGCACCTGTGCCCCTGTCCCTCTGAACGCCATTCCCACAGCCTTTTGGGGGACTCCCCATTTGGCGTGAGGGCTCTGGGGTTACCTGAGCAGAGGCTCATTCCTGAGCAGCAAAGAGGTGTGTTTCATTCCCACCCGCGTTCCTTCTGGGGACGCTCCCTGCGTCTGGCGTGTCTGTGCTTGGGCCGTAAGAGTGGTTGGTCCGACTCTCTTCCTCTCTGCCTCGGGGAGTAGAAGCAGAATGACCCTTAGGAAAAAAAAAAAAAGTAGGGAAAGCATATTTTTGCATTAGCACGTTGTCCTCTGAGGACGTCGTCTGTCCCTAATTATGGCCGTGCCTCCAATCTGCCCTCGCTGGGCAGCGCTCCTAAGGCACCCTGTGGGTGCACGGCCCTGGCGGTGCGGGAGGAGGGCATCGGCTGCCGCATCGGGTCTGTCGGGCACCCTTCCCCTCCCGGCGCCGAGCAGAGAGCTAGTGACGAGCGTGTGGGGGGCAGCAGCTCTCGGTGACCGGGGCGGGGACGAGATCGGGGCGAGCCGGCTGGGTGGCCTTGTCGAGGCCTGGCTGGCGAGGAAGCTGTCGTGCGACCTTCTCTCTTGCGCGGGAGCCCGGTGCAAGGCTCGGGAGAGCGCCGCCGTAAACTCGTGCTGGGCTTTGACAAATGCCCGTTTACTCCGGGTGGTGACCAGGTCGTGCTGCGGGACGTGGACGCGGTGGGGGGCGGGGCTGCCGGGTGGAAACAGCGCTGCGTCTGCAAGGCCCCCTTCCCTGTGTTCGGGGGGGAGCCTGACGCCCCCAGGACGGGCCGGGCGTGCCCCCTGCGGTTGGCGGGCCCAGTGAGCCGGGGCCGCTGCCTCTGCGGAACGTGGCCGCTGCTCCCGGGTCCACCCCGCGTGCAGGCAGGTGCTCACCCAGAACTGTCTCTAGAACCCGGTTCCGCGAGGCACAGGCAGCACAGGGGCCTCTGGGACGGAACGTGCCGCCCTGACGTTCCTTTCCAGGGAACTGAGTTCCTTGCATATGAAAATTAACCTTCTTTAATAACAAAAACGACACAGGCCGTTGAAGTGGGGCTGGCGTTATCTTGCCAGGGCGCTTGCCAGGCCTGGAGTATTTACTGAGTAGTTTTCAAAGTTCATTAAACTCCAGAGATTAAAGGCTGCCCCTTGCGGTGCCCCATACCAGGGCACTAAGGCCCTATTACTTGGTAAAATGTTTGCTCCGTTGTTAATTCAACTCCCCTGAGTTCTCATCTTCCGAATCAAAAGACATTTTCCCGTGCTGTTAAATTTGACATTTTCAAAGGACCTCGGACCGTTGTTCGCAGCACTTGCCAGAAGCCCGGTATGGCACATTTATTTCCTGGGGGAGGAACGCTTGCCCCCCACGGTTCTCTAGAAATGTCAAATGCATTAGCCCTCCTTTCTCCCCACGCTGTTTTCCCGTGTCACCTGACTTCCAATAACCAGCTGACCGACACAAAGGCTCCCCAGTGGAGCAGGAGCTTGTGGGGGGGCCCCACGCTCTCCGGCCCCCCGGCACAGGACCCACCGGGCAGGGAGCGTGGGGACAGCGGCCCGTGTGCCACCTGCTGGCCCGGTCTGTGATCAAAGCTGCTTCTTTTCCACTTCTCATTTCCTTCTGAATCTCTATAGGAATATCCTTTCTGTCACCTGATTTGACTGAGGGCCTTTGCCGGATTCTGCAGCACAGTCCTGGTGGCAGTGACCGTGCTGTTAATGGGTCCTCACGCAGGCTGGCCTGGGCGGGGGTGGAGCCCTGTCTTCCCTTCACCACGAAGAAGTCCAATGGTGGACCCCGTGTTTCTGGAAAGAAACGCGGGGCAAGCCTTCGGTCTTCCGTCAGTGTGGGGGGCCTGGGAGAAGCCTTCCTTCCTGAGTGTCTGATGCACAGATAAACAGCCACCGGCCCTCTGATGTTGAGGACCCCCAGGCGTTGGCACGATCGAACCGGGACGCTTTAATTGGCAGGGTCGAGGAACATCCTGAAACAAGCTGTTCTCGCGAAAGTCATTCTGCGTTACTGCCCGGCCCGGAAGTCTTTGTCGAGCTCCTCTGTCACTTAGTAGACGTTTGCTGCTTCTACCGCCGAGCCCCGTGTCGGGGCTCGGCCGTCCAGCTGCGAGCAGCAGAGACCCACGGCATCACCGTGCCGGCGTGGATTTCAGGGGACTTCCTGGCCGTGTGCCCGATCACTCCAGGCCTCAAACTCCTCCATGGTATCAGGGGAATAAGAGTGTGCAGCTTGCTGCGTTCTTTTGAGGATTAAATGAGATACCGCACGTATTGAGCTGAGCGTCATGGCAGGGATAAGTGCTCGATAATTAATAATCATCATCACCGCCACCAACGGCAAATGCCAAGGGTTATTAAATCCTTGCATGTGCCAGGCAGGGATCCGAGCAACGCTTCTCTGTTATCAGCACGTACCGCGTCCAGAGCATCGTAGGTGCTCGCACGGTACCCGAAACAGGAGAACGTTGGGCCCGGAGAAGAGAGGTGACTTGCCCAAGGGTTCCACAGCTAAGGGGCAGCCGCGCTGGGATTCAAAACCAGCCTGTCTAAACCTGTGGATTGTGCCGAGAACCGTCGTGCCCAGCACCCGCGGCTTCCACCGTTGCTGCCAAGCCTCACGGAGCTCACTTCTCCCGGAAAATGGGTCCGTCGTCATCGGCGTCCTCGCTGGTAACAGCGGTCGCACCTGTTGGACTGTGTCCGTGTGACCTGGTGGCCTTAGTCCCTCACACGCGTCATGTGAAGCCCTCCCGCAGGTACTGCACTGTCATCGTGCCGACCGCCTGGGACAGTTGGCTGTTGTTTCACGGGGGAGAGGACGGGGGTCGTCTCGCCCGAGGGACACCCAGGTCACCTCGGTTTTGCATCTCCGGAGGAGCCACACTTCCTGGAGGGTGTTCCCTCCTCTGGGCCCCCCACCCACCCCTGCCCTTGACCTCCGTCCCCCTCCATCTCAGACGTGTCCTTCCTCCCTGACGGCTTCCCCGTGTTAAGTCTCCGCTCCGGCGTTTTCTCCCCCCGGAAGGCCGTCCAGCCCCCATCGTCTCTCAGGATGGGGAGGGACAAAGCCCCATTCTGGGAACTACGTCACCTCCATAAGGAAGAGCATATTCTCCGCGCCTGCACCTTGATGGAGATGCGGAGGGATGAGGGACGAGGTCCCTCCGGACGCTGCCGTGAGGAGGGGTCGGGTGCTGGGCAGCGGGGAGGGGCGAGGACGTGGCAAAGTGGTGACCGGGCTCCCCCCACAGCAGTCAGGCCGCTCCCGGCCCTCAGCCTGTTGAGCCAGAGAAGCCACACCTGCCAACTTCCCAAAAGGAGTCAAACCCAGACTTTTATGTGAAATCTTTCCATTTTTACACATCAGAAGCGTCATGTTAAAACACAAAGAGAGCTCCTCAGCCGGCACGTAGGCCAAATCAGGCACGTGTGCAGTTAGGACGTCTCCACAGCCATCAGACCATGAGTGCCCGCACGCCCACGTCCGGCCTTCCTGCACGCCCACCATGTTCTAGAAGCTTCCGTGCCCGGCACGAAGATCTGCCCACTAGGCCCGAGCCATCTGCCTGGCCGCCCAGCCATGAGCCCCAAGGCCGGAGGGCAGACACCCCAGAGCGCTAGGCGCCGCAGCACCTGATCGGACGCTGGCTCTCCTCTCGGGAGGCCAGGCCTTTGGGGGGCCCTGGCATCCTCCTTCTGCTTCACAGGCCCTCACCCCTTCCGAGGCCGGAAATCTCCAGGCTTTGTGAGAGGAGAGAAGTTTCTGGGGACCCCATCCCTCCATCAGTGGTTCCAAACCCCAGAGAAAAAAGATTTGACCGCTTAATCCCAGAAGGCGGACATTTGTTATCCTTTAAATTATGCACAGGGGCCCCCGTCTTGCTGCGACTGAGTGAGGACACACAGTGAACATACGTGGGTGTGTTAGGAGGTGAAACAAATAAATGTTTAGTTAATTTATTAGCAGTAAAAGAGCTTTCGTGCTCATATATGTGGCATTACTAATACACATCTGGTGTTATTAATAACGTTATTCATACCCTAAACACTTAATTTTTAAAGGCCTCGCTAACTCTCTCTCACTGTGCTGCGATCTCAAGGCACAGTGATCACGTAGAATGAGCTCCATCACTAGTGAGAGTGTGGACAGACCCACATTTCGTGCAGCCTCAGTAACATCAGATGTGCTGGATGATTTCATCAGAGCGATTTAGGGCCCCCATGGTCTTTAATCTCATAAGGTGTCTGACAGACCGTTTGGATTAGGACTAGAGGCGGGGCCTCCGTATCTGGCCCTCTGCTCGTTTTGTAAATAGGATTTTATCCTCACGCGGCCACACCTGTTTCTTACCTGTTCCTGAGGTATCCTTTGTGGCTGCTTTCATATAAAAGCAGAATTTAGTAGTTGACACAGAAACCATGGGGTCCTCAAAGCCTAAAATATTCATCAACCGGACCTTTCTAGAAACAGTAATCGTTCTCAAACACAGGATGCCCCATCCCAGAACCACCAGGGGACTTTTTTGAGGATCCAGAGGCTAACTCCTCCTTTGGAAATCTGGCAGGCAGGGACCCAGTCTGTATTTTAATGAGCTCCTTGGGTCACTGTGATGGCCAAGAGCAGGTTTAGGACGAATCTAGAAACTGCTCTGGTCTCGTGGTGGCATCCCGCTGACCGTGGTAATGGCCAGTGTGCACTCAGACCTTTGCGGCCGAGGCCCGAGTGTCCACACCACCCACTTGGAACGGCCTGCCTTCTCACTCCTCTGACACCTGAGCCCCGGCCCTTCCCAGTTTTCCAGGCCCAGAGCCCTGAGGTCCACACGGAGGCACCTGTAACCCTGTGTCAGCCCTGGGATCAGACTGGACGCTCCTACAGAGAGGGAAGGTGTGACAGACGCCTGGTGGGTTTTGTGATATACTTTTTAGTACTACTTAAATCCTTACGGGAAAATTATTTTGATAAAAATACTTACTCAAATAGGGAACAACAAAGAAGTCTGTGAAAACGAGGCCTCTCCCGGGGTGTTTGCTTTGGGAAGAGGGAGGAGGAGGAGGGGTGGTCCTAGGAGGCTGTCAGCGTCCTTTCCTCCGTCCAGGTGGAGGTTTACGGGGGGGGGGGGGGGGGGGGGCGCGCTGTGTAAAACGACATCAGACTGTATGCCTGTGACTTCTCAGCTTTTCTGCAGGGATTGTATGATTCCCTAAACACGTATATTTTTAAGCATTGGCTTTTGAGGGTGGACCCAGGTGACCCAGAGTCACCTTGAAAAGCTGACAAGATGGAACTTGAAACCTGTGTCCCGTTCCTGGGGGAGGCCCCTGCTGTGTGTGCATCAGTACTTTGGTAAATCCTGTCGTTTTCTTCAGAATGACGCAGTCATGTTGTTGGGGCGCCTGGGCGGCTCGGTCGGTTGAGCATCTGACTTCGGCTCAGGTCATGATCTCGCGGTTCGTGGGTTCAAGTCCTACGTCGGGCTCCGTGCTGACAGCTCGGAGCCTGGAGCCTGCTTCGGAATCCGTGTCTCTCTCTCTCTCTCTCTGCCCCTCCCCTGCTTATGCTCTCACTCTCTCTCTCTCTCAAAAATAAACATTAGAAATAAATTTAAAATAAAGTGTTGGCAAATGAGATATAAACATTTAAGTTATGTCAGAGTTTTTGTTAGAAAAATAAACAATTTCCGCTTGGGTAGGGACCCCACTTCTTATTGGTGTCTGGGGTGCCCACTCCTAGCAAAGCACCTGTACGTGGGGAGGGGAAGGGCCTGTGGAGTGAACAGACGAACAGATGTGATTCTCCCCACGAGTCCAGGAACCACCAGTGTTTCTGCGACTTGGCCTTAAATACCTGCTTGTTCTGCATGACTGTCTCTTAAGCACACCCCGTCCACAGGATGGACGTTTGCCGGGGGGCAGGGCTCACTTGTGTGCTAGAGACCCAGGCGCTGAGCCGCGAGCGTGGGGAGCACATGGCGAGCTGTGTATGCTGCTTACTGCAGAGCGGAAGGAAGGTCGTCGGGGCACGAGCTGACCGTATTTCTGTGGGACTCCCCTTCTGCGTTCGTTCACTTACATTCTCACGTGAGCGTTGAGTGAACATTGAAGTATTATCAGTCCTGGTTATTTATCTTGGCATTGATGACGTAGCTTGAAAGATTTTGAGCGTTAAATATTTGCGGAGGCCTGATTTTGCATGAGGATAGGTTTGCACGCTGGGTCTCTACGACTTATGTAGTCAAGAGATGAGGTTCTTAGGGGTGATGCTTGCACACAAAAGAATAAGAACAAGAACAGAATAATGCCATTTGAGACTTATCACCTATAAGGGGAAGGGGAGCGGGAGGGACCTTGTGTTGGCCCTGGCTGTCCGGAGAAACAGAACCCATCGGTTGTGGGCTTACAGAGACTGATGCACCGGAAGGAACAGGCCCCCACACTTTGTGCGGCTGGCAGGTCTGAAATCTGCAGGGCGGGCGGCCGGCTGGAGGCTCGGGGAGGAGTGGATATCGCAGTTGAGTAGGAAGAAAGCCTGCTGGCAGAATCTCCTCTCCTTCGGGGCACCTCGGACTTTTTTCTGTTGTGACTTCAAGTGATTAGGCGAGGCCCACCACATCATGAAAGGCGATCTCCTTTACTGAAAGTCTACTCATCTAAATACTAACTTTATCACTCAAGGGCCTTTAGGCACCTGTAGATTGGTATTTGAGCAAGTATCTGGGTCCCGTGGGCTCCGTGGGGTCATTCCATGGCTTCGCTGATGGGCACCATTGGGGGAACCACCTCCCTCTTGAGAGAAGCAGGCAGTGGTGTTCTACGTGAGCCACTGCGACTGGATTTAGTGGAATGAATCTTACCCGCTGGGTCGGGGAGAGTGGCACTCGCCATTTGTTACCGTCCGCCCCGTAGTTTCTCCGTGGGGAGTAAGCAAGAAATTAGAAACATGCGCATGTCCTCCCTCCTCTGCCCTGCTTCCTCTTGGGACTCAAGCACTCTGAGCCTCCCAAAGGAGGGTTGGCACCAAGGAGTGTCGCCATGCCCCCAAGCGGTGACCCCGGTGACGCACACGGGAGAGACATGCCCCACGCGGGCTGGGCACCGTGCCTTGGGCCAGTGGAACCCAGCTGAGTGGGGATTTATTTTGACGTATTTCTTGGGCATCGTACATTCTGTCCCGATGAACTCAGACCAGGTTCCAGAAAAACACTGGGTTTGGACATGTTCCTGATGACCATTCCTGCCGTGTGACGTCCGGCTCTTGGACAGGCTTGGAAGCCGTCCATTTCCTTGTTTGGTTCTCTTGTCATGAACTTGTTGCACACGCTTGTGTTTGTGAGTGAGCCCTGGATCCGCGGCCGGTTCCCGAGCGCGATGGGTTTGGGTGGTGAAGTCAGGTCCTCTGAGTCACACGGCGAGGACGTTCGAGATGGTTTCTCACTCACTCTGGGTCCTAACCAGACCGCCCCAGCTCGGCTGCCCCCCCCCCCCCCCCCCCCCCCCCCCGAACCAGGAACGGCAGGAAAACGGGGTCCACTGCTGGACTTTGAGCCCCAACCCCTTCCCCTTCCCCCCCACCCACCGGCCTTTTTTCTGAACAGGGAAGAGGGGCCGTGTTTGTATCTCAGTCGGGCTAGCCTTGTGCAATGGGGGAAACCTTCCCCTCCACTCCGTGACTTCCTCGTGTCTGGGAAAACTAATCGGCTTGCATCAGCCATTGGGGGTCCCTTCAGTCAAGCCCGCAGTTGTAAGCAGAGTGCCCAGATTGGAACACGCGCCTGCAGACCCCACAACAGAGCAGCCCTCACACTGTGACCGAGCAGGGCCCGGCCTGGTGAGGCTGCCTCCCGGGAGCTGGCATTTCTAGGTCGTGCGGCCTCTTGTGAGGGCATCACACTGGGCTTGGCTGGGCTGAGTTTGCCGTAAACTGAACCCCAAATCTTTATGCACACTAACCTCTTCAAACACCAGACTCTTCAAACAGTATCTTCAATTATTTAAAAGCAAAACAGAGCTTGTTGCATTTTTTTTATGTTTATTTATTTTGAGGAAGAGAGACAGAGAGCGTGAGCAGGGGAGGAGCAGAGAGAGAGAACCCCAAGGAGGCTCTGGTGATGTCAGTCTGGACCCAACGCAGGACTCAAACTCGGGAACCGGGAGATCATGACCTGAACCGAGATCGAGAGGAGGACACTTGACCGACTGAGCCACCCAGGCACCCTCATTAATGATCTTTTTTAAAAAATGGAAGTTTGGGGCTCCTGGGTGGCTCAGTCGGTGAAGTGTCCGCCTCTCGATCTCGGCTCAGGTCATGATCTCACGGTTCCTGAGTTTGAGCCCTGCATCAGGCTCTGCGCTAACCGTGCAGAGCCTGCTTGGGATTCTCTCTACTCCTCTCCCACTCATTCATTCATTCATTCATTCTCTCTCTCAAAATAAATAAATAAACCTTTTTTTAAAAAAAATGAAGAGATTATTAATGGAAAATGCCAAACATATTCAAAAGTAGAGAGAACTTTTGAATCCCAACCCCTCCAGATCTCCCCCCACCAGCTTCTATCCACCAACATGGGTTCTTTGCATCTGTCCCCAAAACAGCCTGTCTTCCTTGTAGAAGCAGCACAGGGCATCAGACTGGTCATCATTTTCTGGGGGGCATCGCTGTGGGCACTGGCACAGGCCAGCGTGCCCCTGGCTCACATCTGACATCGTCCCTAAGCATCGCCAGCTTGTAAGTTGATGTTTTAGCTGGTCTCACGTGCGTGCTGTTGTCTTGGAGAGACTGACCCTGCCCTCCAGGGTGCGTGGACCTTCCAGGCAGGGGCTGGGGGCCAGGCTCACCCGGTGTCACTCAGGGTGCGGGAGCAGCGAGTGCACCCAGCGTCCCCTGAGCCCGTGGTTCTCACGTGGCTCCTCGTCGGCCTTCCACGCGTGAGGGGTGGAGCGAGGGTTAGCTGGGGGCCCTGCTCGCCTGCGCGGCTGGAAACCTGCCCTAACATCTGCCCAGTTGTTTAGCTCTTTAGCGCAGAATGCATTTTCATCCTAATGAATATTTGCGTGGAGCTTTACTCTTAAAGCACATGCGTGTCTGACCGGAAGTGTTAGGCCAATTTACAGATGAGAAAATGGAAGGGTTAGCGATGTTCCCACTGGTCACCACAGTGGAATCTGTTGGAGAAAGTCCTGTTCCCCCCTTTCTTCCTTCCTCACAGATCCACATGTTTACTCGGGATAAGTAATCTCCTCAACAAAAGGCTTGTTTCCTGGGCTCCCTTGCTGCTAGGTGTTACCACATGACTAAGTTCTGACCCAGTGCAAATACATGGAATTATTTGGGGGACTTCTGGACATTTTTTTTTCTTTTTGCAAACTTTCCCTTCTGCCTCCCCCTCGGCTTTCTTCCTTCCTCCTTTTTCCTATGTGGAACACAGAAGTGATGGCTGGAGGTCCAGCAGCTACCTTGGGTCCACGAGGTGACCTTGAAGGTAGAAGCCACGGGTACACAGACCAGAGACATGACGAGTGTGTGTGTTGGGGGGGGGGGGTGCCCCCAGGTGTGGCCTCACTCATCGGCTGCTGTCATACTCTGAGGTATGTGGCTACCTCCCTAGAAGTCAGGACACTCTGGAAAGTGACCACTTTGTACCCCTACTTCCACGTGGGGGCAGTGGCTCCAAACACTGCATCTCACGGGAAACATGTAAGTTGGACCCAGAGAAAGAGAAGGGGTCCCCGTCCACACCACTCGGTTCCACCTGCACCCCAGGGTGTGTCGTCTTCTGAGCTATTCTGCTGTGGCCGTGCAGCCACTTGGGCCGAGTTGACACCTTCCCGTGTCTGCATCTTCCCACCAGCAACTCGAGCTCACGCTCCCCATGCCTCACGGGATGCCGTTTCAGTTGCCTTTATTCCTAAACCCAAAGGGCAAACGGGAAAGCACCGTCTCTGATCTTGGAGAGCTTCCCCCTTTGTCTGAAAGCAGCAGCAGGACACAGAGTATCAGGAAAAATCGAGAAATTGCCGTGTGCAATCTCCAGCTCATGTAAGTATCTCCACATGTTATTCTTAATTAATTATATTTTATTGAAGCAATTAGGAGACTGACAACCTCAGTTAAGTGATAACGAGAAGACCGTGTCTTTTCACGTGCTACTGATCAGACGGGGTGGCCGGGCGTCCCGGGGGCTGGCACCGGGAAGGCACGGCATTGGGGGGCGGGGGGCGGTGGGCAGACGGGTGGGCGAAGTCGGAGCCGTTCCCCGCCCCCCGCCAGCTGCCACCTGTTCGCGCACAGTGCCCCTCCCGCCAGGGAAAGGAGGCCCCTCGGCACATCCCTCGGCTTCCTTGTCTTTGTTTGAATTTCCAGAAACAGCGGCAACAGCTGCTCCAGTCCTGAACACCGCGCTTCTCTGGGAAGTTGGGTTAATTTGTCTAATTTTACACCTTTCACTCTGCTCCCCGCGGTGGAGCGCTTTCGCGTCAGAGCGTCAGGTAGATTTCATGCTTCTTGCCTTCCCTGAAACTGCCCGTGGCGTTGAAAGCGGCCCACGCACCTGGCTCAGACCCGGGGCTGCGGGACTTAACTGGGATGGTGACGGCCGAGGGGGCGTGGTGTTCCCGGCGTGGCTCAGCTGGTGGGACGGGGACCGCACGGCAGGGCCGGCGAGGGGACACGGCACCGTTTTCTTTCAGTCACACCTCCCCTGAATCGGAGTCATTTCTTGGGGACGATGCCAATTTCCCAGGGGCTCCCGGGATTTGGAGGTGAGATGGCTGTTTTGTTCTTTGTAGGACGAACATTGTTAAGAAGACCGTACGTTCTTTTGGCTGATGTCAGTGTCATGACCTTGCTGACTTTGGGGGGGCCTCGAGATTACACTGAAAGCTGTCCATCACCCTGTCGTCTCGCCTCAGCCTTCCCACCCCTCGGAAGCCACAGCCGGCCTCCTCCCCGCCCGCCGGGGGCTGGCAATTCCCCATGAGACACCATGCCGCGTCCACACTGTGCCTGTGCTGGGAGACACTCTAGAAACTGCTCGTCCCCGTGGCACCGATGCTTCAGGTGTGGGGGCAGCCCCTGGTCTATGAGACGGACCCTGGTGCCCACGTCCGACCTCGGGGCCGGGACTCCCCCACGCTGGTAAAGAACAGGAAACGAGAGCCGCTCACGGAGTCCGTGTGGCAGGACCACACACGGTTCAGCCACGGCCCCAATCCCCCGCGTTCACGTTGTTTAACTGGTCAGTGTCCTCACGTCTGCACCGAGGGGGAAATAAAGCCGAGGCTGAAACGTGGATTTAATCCAAGGGTCTCTCCAACAGATCTTCTCTGTGATGAACATGAGGTTGCACTGCAAGCACTTGTCCCTCATCACTTAACCGCGGGCTTGCAGCAAATCTCCCAAATCCTCATCTGGAGAAAACACAGTGCACTTTGCCTCCAGGGCTCCAAGTTCTCGGGGAGGATCTTAGGTGGTTTGGTGTTTGGCAGTGTGGAGAGCACAGGAGATGGTTGGCTTGTGGATTCGTGCCGGGGCTGATCTGGGGGAACACACCCTTTGCTGTCAGAAGGTGATGTATTTGGGGGGGGGGGGGGGCGGGGGACGTTGACAGGAGGGGGTGTCACTGTATGTTGAGGGGCCACCGCCAGCCTCTCTGACCGGGAGAAATTTGAGCTGAGGCTGGACAGCATCCAGGAGCCAGCCTGGAGGAGACAGCGACAGAATATTCCAGCAAAGGGGCGGGAAGGCGTGTTGAAGGCAGTGTTCACTCCAGCTGCTGTACAAAGATGCGGTCGAGCATCAGACGTTTACAGGGGCTGGAAGTGCCAGGTGAGGGAGCTGGCAGCTTTGGTTCCTGGTGAGCACCTGTCCCTGCCCCGCCCTGCCCCCTCCCTGCCCCGGCTGCGTTCTCACATGGGGGAAGGTAGGGTCTTCCTCTGTTCTTAAGGGCGCGAATCCCATCATGGGGTCATGGGCCCCATGACCTCGTCTACTATTAATCATCTCCCAGAGGCCCCACCTGCGTTACCATCACTGGGGTTCAGCAGGGCGGTTCTGTCCTCAGCCTCCAGGGTCAGATGTCCCCGCTCCCCTGGCCCCGGTTCCCCAGTAATATCCGGCTTCATCCCGGGGCCCCTGCCCTCTGCCTGGATACACTGTCCATGGCGCTCACTCCCAGAGGGGCGCCCCTCCCCGGCTCCCGAGACCCTCGTGAACACGCCTACAACAAAAAGTAGTTGCCATCACCAGTTACTTCTCCCTCCTTCTAGAAGGTTCTTCCCCCCTTGCCTCACACAGCAGGCCCCGTTCCACTATTCAGTACTCCACCCTAACGTCAGCTCCCTTGAGAGGCCACCCCCTGTTGCGACCCTGCGATGGGAACGCATGTCCCCTCCCCACGTGCACAGTTTCCTGTGCTCACCATCGGTGGCCTGTGTGGCGGGGCCCTTTCACCTGGTGGCTGGCAGACCCGCGAGGGCCCTGAATCCCAGCACCCGGACCCCAGCAGTTGGCTACTGTTCAGATACACCATTTTCAGGGGGCTGGCGGTAGAATTGTAATGAAGCACGGGGAGGCCACGGGGAAGGTGGGGAGCCACTGATCTCGTCTCCGTGGCTCGTGGACAGCGGTGGGCTGCATTTCACCGCTTTGCACAACTTTCTGTCTCTTCACAAAGCTAGACAGAAACTTCTTTCTGACGTTTCTCCGGAAACTCTGCCCCCGGGTATATTCCCGAGACACATGTCACAATAAAAATAATAAAAAAAATGTTCAGGAATGTTCTTCCTAGAAGCTTCATGCTGACCTGTTCCACATGGCAGCTTCCTGAGCCCACACGCCCGGGAAGATGGGTGAAGAGGGCCGCCGCTCGGCCCTGCAGGGTGACACATGGTGACAGTGGGAAGGAGCCAGCACAACGTAGATGACGGTCACACACGTTCTGTTGAGCACGAGAAGCCGGACTGCAAAGGCTGCACGCCGCGTCATTCCATTTCTTCGTTTGCGTTTCTGTGAGGTTTGCGAACAGGCCAGACGAACACCGGTTTCTTACGGCCGCTGTGGCAAATCAACACACACTTAGTGGCCTAAACAGCGTAGGTGTATTCTCAGCAGGGTCGTGTCCCCCGGGGGGGCTCTGGGGGAGAATCTGTCTCCTGGCTGTTCCCGGTTTCTGGGGACGCCCACACTCCTTGCTGTGGCCCCAGGTCGCTCTGTCCTCGGGTGCTGTCAGTGTGTGTCTGGCTCTTGCAGGCTTATTCACTTGAAGGCTCTGGAAACTGAGCAGTTCGGGAAGCTGCCAGTAATTTTGCCAAAAGGAAAGCAGCAACATTTTCAAGACGCTCTTGCCTTCCAAGGCCCCGTGTGGGCTGGCACAGATACAGAGGCCTGCTCAGCCCCCCACCCCGCCCCGCCCCCCGTTCCTGGGCTCGGAATTGCCTCCTAACCCCTGGAGCAGTGGTGAGGGCTCGCGGCCAGCAAGGCGGCGTCCCTGACCTTGAGCTTCTCCCTCATTTGGTACCAGAATCAGAACCGCCAAAGCCACATCAACACAGCTGGGCCTCGGAGACAGACATACTACGCCTCCCTAACACTCTTTAAATAACTACGACGTGAAAAGGGGTTTCCTCCCTCTCCAGAAGGAACTAAAATGTGTTCTTCATAGATAAACATTTCAGACCAGACCAACTCATCTGGATCAAATGTTACCTTTTTAAAGATGCAAATTGAAAATTAAACATCAAAACGCGAGGGTTCACTGGGGCCGCCAGGAGCGGCTTGGATGCTCTTTAGAGCTGGTGCATGGTTGGAAATCGGGCCCACAGTCCCTACCAACAGTCAGGGAATCTGACTCTGTATTGTTGTCTCACTTTGTGTGGTTTAGAATTATTTTAAAGAGGAAATAGGATAAGAACTACTAAGCATATCTTAAGCAGGTCGAAGCTGCTGTAAGTGAGAGAAGTAAGTCCCCAGGATCATTCCAGGAAGATGTGGGCAAGCCTTTAACCCTGCATCCTCACTGTCGCCCTGAAATGTCACTCATTTCTTAATATTCCCAGCGTGGAAACTTTGAAAGAGGCTCAGTCACAGCTACTAACAATACACCGTTTGGTGGCTGAGAATACTCAAAGTTTTAGAAATCTGATCGTCATACTTAACGTCGGGGGGCCTGCAGCGCCACGGGGCATCCTTGACCAGACCCGATAGTGAATGTAGTTTCACTTCTTTTCCCAGATGAGAGCTAATGAGCTCAGGGGAGGGAAGGGACTTGCCCGAGGGCACACAGCTCAGGGTTCAGCAGGGATCCAAACCAAAGTCCTGAGAACAGCCAGCTGCACCTCAGGAGTGTTGGCTTTTATACTGAGACCGGACAGGCTGGAGTTGTAGGAAAGTCCAGTGACACTTTAATGCCTTTCCTGTAAGTTATTAAGGAAAAGAAGAATATCTTGTGACCCTGTATCCACTCACCCATCCATCCACTTGTCCATCCATTTTTCATCCATCCATCCACTCATCCATCCATCCCTCTGTCCATCCACTCATCCATCCATCCCTCTGTCCATCCACTCATCTGTCCATCCATCCATCCATCCCTCTGTCCATCCACTCATCCGTCCATCCATCCATCCATCCATCCACCCACTCACCCGTCCATCCACTTGTCCATCCATTTTTCATCCATCCACTCACCCATCCATCCCTCTGTCCATCCACTCATCTGTCCGTCCATCCATCCATCCATCCATCCGTCCGTCCATCCCTCTGTCCTTCCACTCATCCATCCATCCCTCTGTCCATCCACTCATCCATCCATCCATCCATCCACCCACTCATCCATCCATCCATCCGTCCATCCATCTGTCCTTCCATTCATCTATCCATCCATCCATCCATCCATCCGTTCATCCATCCACCCATTAATCCACCCACCTGTCCGTCCATCCATCACCCACCCATCCATTCACCTACCCACTTACACACGCATGCACTCACCTGTTCATTCACCCACTCATCCTTATGTCCACCGACCTACCCATGCATGCATCCCTCCTTCCTAGATATTGGGGATTCCATGACCAACGAAGCTGATGAGGTCCCTGCTTTCATGGATCAGATATTCTTCTTCACCGTCCCACACTGTCATCAAAATGGGAAACCATGTTGTGTCCTCAGGAGTTCCCCACCCCAAGCATCTGCCTTGGGGCCCATCTAGGGGGTCTGATTTCAGAACTGCATTAATCACTCCCTCACACAAGGAAAAGCTGCATTCTCAATGTAACAACCTCAGCAGAGACGGTGCCTGGATGATTGGCTGGCACAACCTCAAGTAAGACTTCCTTGCCTTTCTTGTATTAGTTTTCAAGTGGGCAGCGTCCCACAGGGCCAGACAGCCGAGCATCAACATGGAGGCTCAGCCACCAGCTGGACTGCACTGTGTCACCCACTTCAAAGACACCACCACAGTCATGCCTTAGATGTGGCCCACCATATGCTCAGCAGCTACATTGAACAGCTCATTTCATTGAGCTCTGTCTGATACAGAGCAAGTTTTGAGCTCAAAAAAAAATAAAAATAAAGGGAGCAAATGTGTGCCAGAAAGGAAGGACTGTGTGTGCGTTGGGGGATGCGTGGGGGTGGAGATGTGTCAGCACCGTGGGCAGAGCGTGGCAGGCGGCCCGCTGGTGTGGACAGGCTGGACAGAAAAGCCTCAGCCCAGGCATCTGCTGGTGCCCGCAGGATGTGCGCCTGTCACCATGCTCACTCCTTAGCGTGGTCCTGTAAGGGGGCCACGATGGGGGCCATGCCACGTCTCAGTGCGGGACCGTGAGTACTGAGCCGCCTCCTCTAGAAAGAGGTGAATGCAGTCTCCCCACCCTTAAAGCCGGGGTGCCTGGCTATGGCAGGCCCTTGAGAGCGATGAAGGATGCCTTTTGGCCACTGATACAATCTGCTGTCCCCTGCAGGCAGCAGCCATGTCCTCCTCTGGGACTGCCCCGTGTCTGGTTCATTACTGAATCCTGGTAGGTAGATGAATGTCTCTGTCTCAGTCTAATCTACACCGAGGCAAACCAAGGGGAATCTCAGTGAATGTTGCTAAGATCTGGGCCCCCAGGCGTGACCCAGGATGGCTGGAACTGGCTCCTGACTGCTGCCCGAGCCAACTGAGCGGTCTGCCCCCAGTGGCATCGTCAGTCTTGGCGTGTGGGAGCTTGAGAGTGGCCTTGGAACTTGGCAAATGCTACAGATTAGTGTCCTTCCCAGAGAGCCAGTTTTCAGCGTTTACCGGCGCCCCACTGGCTTGGAATCCTGAAGTCTAGATTCCTTAGCACGGCATTCGAGGCCCCTCCTGTTTTCCCAGCTCAGCTCAAAGTGGCTTCAGAACAAGAGAGAAGGCTGGGGCGGGGATTGACTGGCTCATATAACTTAAGTTTCCATGGCATGTCTTGGTAGAGATATGTCCAGGGACTGAGGACTGTGTCCTCGAACTAGGCTGGTTCCCTCTCCCGCCACCTTATCAGCTCCGACAGGGTCCATGGAATCAGCAAACCCAGCAAAACAGCTTTTCTTAGCTAGGAGCTCTAGCAAGAGCTTTGGGTTGCATCTGGTTGGCTTAATCTACCTCTTCTTTTCCCCTTGAAGCAGTGGCTCTAAATGGAATGCTCTGTGGGACACCTGGGTGGCTCAGTTGGTTAAGCATCTGACTCTTGATTTCGGCTCAGGTCATGATCCTGGCGTTGTGGGATCAAGTCCCACATCAGGCTCCACACTGGGCATGGAACCTGCTTTGGATACTCTCTCTCTCCCTCTGCCCCTCCTGGCTGCTCACGTACTCTCTCTCTCTTAAGAAAAATAAAAAGAAAAGAGAAGAAGAAAATAAATAGAACGTTCTGGTTGGTCAGGCCTGGGCCCTGTGACATCCTTTGAGCTGGAGGGGCAGAGGCAGCCCCCCAAACCTCTGGAGCCAGGGCAGAGGGACGCTGGGGCATGATCCCCAAGGACAGGGCATGCGTGCTGGCAGGGCCCCTCTGCCTCTAAGAATGACTGTGTTGAACCCACCCCTTCTCAGTTTGGTGCTCCTGGCTGTTTGTCTGTACGTGACTTCCATGCAGGGTGCCCTGTGTGTTGACCATGGTTTTAAGCCATCATTCTCAAGCACCTTCCCCCTCCTTCCTTTGCAGCTGACCCCCTGCCCCTCCCACCTGCCCTGCACCCCCACTGCCAGCATCCTCCCCCCTGCCTCCCTTCTGCCAGGCTGCAGGTGACTGCGAAGTTGTTCAACCTGCCCCTCAGCTGCCAGCGCAGGCCGTGGTCCTGGGGCAAGGGGTGAGCAAGAGAGGGAGCACAGCACCTGACCTCCGTGCTCCGGGTGGGGGGGGGGGAGCACCTGGGTTGGGAGGGGGCTGGCCTCTCCTCACTGTCTCAGCAACCTGGGTCTGTGGGCAGGCTGTGTCCTCACCTGGAGGTTGGGGACATAACCGCACCACGGCAGGGATCGGATGGAGGCTGCCCCACGCCCGCGTCACAGCACAGCCCCCATCGTGGCTGTCACTGCCGTGATGTTGCGGCTCTCGTGTGATCATGGCCGGCACAGTCGGTGCTCCAGTCGTCACTGATTGAATGCGTCCCGGCGCCAGGGCCTGTCTGCCACAGGTTCTCACCGAGGTCCCTCATTTGTGACAGGTGTTGTCCCCTGGTCCCCACGTCCATGTGAGCGCCCCAGGTCCAAGTGGGTCTTCCCGGGAGCCCTTCCTGTGCTGCTGGGCTCCAGCTGGGAGATTTCTCACGGTCAGAGGTCAAGGTGGGGGCAGGCCTTCTCCTGGGGCCTCTCTCCTTGGCTTGTGGACGGTGTCTTCATGTGTTTGTCCCTCCGTCTCTGTCCTAATCTCTTGTGAAGGTGCCTGTCGGATCGGGTGACCTCATTAAATGTACTCACCTCCCGAAAGACGCCGTCTCCACATACAGCCACATCCTGAGGTCCTGGGGCCAGAAGTCTGGCATACGCTCCCCAGCGGCCGGCTTAATGCAGACATGTCACCTGCGTGTGAAGGCACCGCGCCCCGGGTGGCGGGGGGGGGGGGGGGGGGGGGCAGGCCCTGATGCCAGCGGGCCGTGGGCACGCCAGAGGCAGGGCCGGTGCGCCTCCCCCGCCCTTGGTCGACCCAGGCTGCTCGGGCCGGGCCGTCTCCGGAGGGCGGCCAGCCTGCGGCTGCCTGTGTAGCCCGCGCTCCTGCAGAGGCCGGTCCTGCCGCGGGGCCAGCAAGCTGTAGCGAACGGAGCCCCACGGCGTCCTTGTGCTTCTTCGTGGTCCTCCTGGAGGCACTGTTGATGACGGTCCCCTTGCAAGCGCGGGAGCGAGCGGCAGAAGGGAGTGGCGGTTCCCAGGATCGGAATTCCGACCGGAGCCGCAGTCGGGTGGTTTCCCCAGTGGGAGAGGAATTTGAAGCCCTTCGGAAAGCCGGTTGCTGGCCTCCTGCTGAAGTCCACTCGCCTCCTTGTGGAAATGAGGCTGAGCGGCCGGGCTGGACCCGCCGGTCTCCCGGCGAGAGACCACGCCCATCGCACCTGCACCCAGTGCTCAGGTGTCTCCCAGCAGCCGAGACCAGGTGGGGACTGATGTCCTGTGTCCCTCCTCGAGCTCTGCCAGCTCAGCCAGGGAGAGGCTGGGCCCTCTGCCATCCACAGGTTTCAGGACTTCCGTCTGGAAGTGGGAGCTACTCCAGGCCCCCGAATCCCCAGGCCAGTGGCATCCACATGTCCCCAGAAAGTGTTGGAGACACACGGTCAGCCCACCCCCAGACCTGCTGAATCAGAACCCCCGGGGCACGGAGGTGTGCGTCACGTAGGCCTGCAGAACTGTCCGATCAGGCGAGGGGTGCCTGGGCGGCTCGGTCAGTTGAGTGTCTGACTCTGGGTTTCAGCTGAGGTCGTGATCTCATGGCTTCATGGGTTCAAGCCCCACGTCGGGCTCTGCGCTGACAGTGTGGAGCCTGCTTGGGATTCTCTCTCTCTACTTCTCTCTCTGTTCCTCCCCCCCTCGTGCCGTCTCTGTCTCTCTTAAATAAATTAAAAAAAACACATTAGAAAAGGTATAAAGAAAAAGTTGAGGATGATCTTTAATGCGGTCAATGCACATGACATAGAATTTTCCATCTTAACCATTTTTCGGGGTAGGCTCTGTGGCATGGAGAACATTCACACTCTTGGGCAGCCGTCCCCACCGTCCATCTCCAGAGCCTCTTCATCTTCCCAAGATGAAATTCTGTCCCCACGAGACACCAGTTCTCCCTCCCTCCCCCACCCCCACCGGCAGCCACCATCCGACCTTCTGTCCCTGTGAATGTGACGGCTCTAGGTCCCTTGTGTAACTGGGCTCACGCAGTATTTCTTCTTTCGGGACTGGCTCACTTCCCTCAGAGTAGTGTCCTCAGGGTTCACCCCCGTGGTAGCAGCTGTCGGCACGCCCTTCCTTTTTCAGGCTGAATCTTACTCTTTCGCATGGTCAGACCCATTTATGTGATGCGGGGCGCCAGGCGGTTGTGAGTAAGGCCACACCGAACATGGGAGAGCAGGTATTTCTCTGAGATTCTGTTTTCATTCTTTTGGAAGTATACCAAGAAGTGGGATTGCCGGATCATACGGTCGTTCCATCTTTAATCTTTTAAGGAACTGCCGTCCTGCTCTCTGTCGCGGCCGCAACAACTTGCATTCCCACCAGCGGGAACGGGGCTCCCTTCTCTCCACATCCTCCCCAGCATTAGTTACGTGCTGTCTTCTTCTTGATGGTCCTTGTGACAGGGGTGAGGCGGGATCTCGTCGTGGTTATGATTTGCATTTCTGATGAGGGGCGGTGTGGAGCATATTTTCGTATACCTGTTAGCCACCTACATATCTTCCTTAGAAAAACATCGATTCAGAGCCTCTGCCCACCTTTTAATTTTTTTTTAAGTTTATTTACTTATTTTGAAAGGAAGAGAAAGCGAGCATGAGCAAAGAGACAGGAAGAGCGAGAGAATCTCAAGCAGGCTCTGCACTGCGGTGGACAGCCTGATGTGGGGCTTGAACCCATGACCTGTGAGGTCATGAGCTGAGCCAAAACCCGGAGTCAGACGCTTAACCGGCTGAGCCACCCAGGCGCCCCCTTCCTCTGCCCATTTTTTAATTGGATTGTTTGTGGTTTTCTGCGATTGAGTTGCAGGAGTTCTTTACATATTTTGGATCTTAGCCCCTTATCAGATGGTTTGCAGATATTCTCTCCTATTCTGCAGGTTGTCTTTTCATGTTGTTAATGGTTTCCTTTGCTGTGCAGAAGCTTCTTAGTTTGATGTGCTCCCACTTGCTTATTTGTTTAAGTTTATTTATTGGGGAAAGGGGCAGGAAGAGAGGGATAGAGAGAGAGAACCCGAAGCAGGCTCCGTGCCGTCCGCACAGAGCCCGATGTGGGGCTTGATCCCATGTCCAGGGAGATCATGACCTGAGCCGAAATCAAGGGTTGGACACTTAACCGACTGAGCCCCCCACTTGTTCATTTTCGCTTTTGCTGACAAATCAAAAAAATTATTGCTAAAACTGATGTCAGAGAGCTTACCGTGTTGAGTTCTAGGAGTTTCGTGTTTTCAAGTCTTATGTTCAAGTCTGTAATCTCTTTTGAGTTGATTTTTGTGGGTGGTGTAAGATAGGGGACCAGTTTCATTCTTTTGCATGAGGCCGTCCAGACTTGTCCACACCATGTGTTTGGGGTCCTTTTTGGTTTCATACAAACTTTAGGATTGCTTTTGCTAGTTCTGTGAAAAATGCCATTGGGCTTTGAGAAGGACTGTACTGACCTGTGGATTGCTTTGGGCGGGATGGACACTTTGACGGTCTTTATTCTTCCAGTCCAGGAGCACGGAGCGTCTCTCCATTCGTGTGTGTCGTCTTCCATTTCTTTCACGGATACCTCGTGATTTTCGGTGTTTTTTTATTAGCAGGTGTTTTATTCGTTTTGATGCAATCGTGAATGGGATAGTTTCCTTAATTTCTCTTTTCGATGGTTCGTTATCAGTATGTAGAAACACAACAGATATTTTTGCGTATCGATTCTGTGTTCTGCAACTTGACTGGACTCCTTTATTCGAAGTTTTCTCATGGAGCCTTTAGTGTTTCCAGGTATAATTTCGTGTCATGTGCTAACAGAGACAGTTTTACATCCTCTTTTCCGCTGTGGATGCCTGTTATTTCTTTCTCTTGCCTGCTTGCTCGGGCGAGGACTTGGGGTGCTGTGTGGAGGGGAATGGGGGGGAGTGGGCACCTTGTCCTGTTCCTGGTCTTCGGGGACAGCTCCCCATCTGCCAGCAGCGAGTGTGATGGTGGCCGTGGCCTCTATTGCGTTCAAGTGCATCCTGTCTACACCCACTTCCTGGAGAGTTTTTATCATGAATGGATGTTGGACGGAAAGTTTACCGAGTGCCATTTTGGGGACTGGGGGCTTATGCTTTTTAATAAAAGGCAGTCTTTTTGAAGCGGTAAAGTCTTTGGACAGTATTTTCCTGACTCCCTGCCCTTGGGAAGCATCGGATGTCTGTACACAATCATAGGGGTGCGTGTGGGGGGTGGTTGGCCCAGGTGTTGGATGGACATGACCGTGGACCCAAGGAGGGGCTGCTCTGGGGAGGTGTGTGCAAACACTCACTCAGAATACAGCAGGACGGGCCTGACCTCAGTTCTCGGTAAACAGGGTGGCCCTCGGAGCTGACCAGGGGCCTTTCAGATGAGACCCAGATCCTGTGGCCTGTCTCCTTTATAGGAAAAGCCCTCTGTCAGGGGCTACACCGTCCAGGTGTCCAAAGACTCTAAGTCTCCTGTGTTCTCTTCTCTCCACCTCCTCCCCTGCCTCCCTTCACCTCCTCCCCTGCCTCCCCCTCCCTCTGTCTCCCTCCCTTTCACCCCTCCCCTTCCCCTCTCTTGCTCTTCCCTCCCTCTCCCCCTCCCTCTTTATCTCTCTCCCTATCTTTCCCCCTTCTTCCCCCCTCCTCCTCTCCCCTCCCTCACTCCCCCTCCCTCTCAATTTCTCTCCCCATCCCCTCTCCTCCTACCCCTCCCCTTTCTCCTCCCTCTCTTCCTCCCTCTCTGTCTCTACCTCTCCCCCCTCCCTCCCTCCCTCCTTCCCTCTCTCTGTACCTGCAAATCTGCTGAGGTTGTTTCTTCCACCTTGAGCCAGCTGTGGGGTGTGGGCCCCACGTCAAAGTGCCAGGTGCTACCTCTAAAAATATCACCAGTGTGCATAGCACCTTCCAGTGCAAGGAGTCAGGCCAGCAGAACATTTTCCCTCCTGAGTTGATTATCATCAACAACCGTCAACACACCCCAGCCCATCTCCGGCTGGAGTGTGTTTATATATTGATAAGTAGCGCGGAGATTTGGGAGAACTCTCTAGCTGTTTGTGGCTCAGAATGACCGATCTGCAGACCCCAGTAAACAACCAGAGCTGTCCAGGGAGGGCAGGGGCAGGACAGTGGCACCGGCATCCAGCTGACTGGCCCCAGAGGCCAGACCCAGGTCGGGGGTGTTCCCTTCATGTGCACAGAGCTTCTGGTCAGCAGCCTGGCAGCCAGGCCGTCTTCACGGTCAAAACGTGTGGGGAAGAACACCGTCAATCCATTAGGTTTCCTGTCCGCACACGTCTGTCTGTTCACGGGGCTGTACTTGGCCCTCGAGACGTGTGCAGAAGGGAGCCGCGTCCGCTCACAGAGCACACGGAGAACTCACCTGCTTTTGCTGTTTTGCTGTGAAATAGTAAATGCTGATCAGGAAAATGAAGATGCCTTTGGCTTCTTACTGACCGTTTGGTCTCGAGGCATATCGTAGGCATCAGATTGAAGTGAACATTATGGTTCAAGTTTAAACCCTGGCATTTAAAATTTTATTAACGTTTATTTACTTTTGAGAGAGAGAGAGGCAGAGTGCAAGCAGGGGAGAGGCAGAGAGAGAGGAAGACACAGAATCTGAAACAGACTCTAGGCTCCGAGCTGTCGGCACAGAGCCCGACGTGGGGCTTGAACTCAAAACCATGAGATCATGACCTGAACCAAAGTCAGACGCTCAACGACTGAGCCCCCCAGGTGCCCCCCTGGCTTTTTTTTCTTTTTTAACTAGGAGAGGTTATTAGATGACCCCGGTCAGGTTCCCTGAACCTCTGGTTTCCCGTCTGTAAAGTGGGCCAAGAACAGCACGCGTGTGACAGCCAAGTGAGACCATGTATGTGTGCGTCACTGTCCCCGTTGCTGTAAGGATGGGCCGCCGGGGGCTCAGAGCAACCGAATGTGGTTCCTCACGGTCTGGGAGCCGGGAGGCTGGGGTCGTGGTGTCGGTGGGCTGGCTCCTCATGCGGGTGGCGAGGGAGAGGCCGTGTTCCGCTCTCTGCCCCGCCAGCACCCTCAGTGTCCTAACGCCCCGTCTCTGCTCAGCCATCACGTGGCCTCTCTGTGGGTCGTGTGTGCCTCCTCCCTGTCTCTTCTCCTGTCCCTGGATCCAGGGCCCTATTTCATCAAGGGCCCATATCCTTAAATACATCTGCCAAGACCCTTTTAACGAACGAGGTCACGCTCACAGTCCCAGGGGACCTGTGTTTTGGGGGGAGCACCATTCAGTCCCCCGCAGTGGATCCACACTTTGTCGCCGGAGAAGGACCTCGCATGCAGCTTGGCGGGGCTGCTGGCCACAGCGAGGGCTCAGTACAGAAGTGCCTTGAGCTTGGACCACTGTCCCCCGTGGCAGGTACAGCCGAGGCCACCTTGTGCCCAGAGGGCAGCACCTTGTGGGTCGGCTCTTGCCCTCACCTGTCGACCTCTGATTTGTCTTGTGCCCTGGTGATGGCCTCCCCGACGGTCCTCACTGGGGCCCTTAGGGCCTCCTGCCTCATAACTGGTACAACCTAGACTGGTCAGCGGTGCCTTGGAGCCCAAATCCGGGGGATGTGAAGACCCGGCGGCCGTTGAGATGAAGGAGACATCCTAGACTGCGCATCGGCGGATGGCTGTTCACCGGGCCCAGCACAGCGCTAAGGGAGGGGCGCGCTCAGCCCAGGGATATCGACGGTTCCCAGGCATACACGTGTGGCCCTGCTGACCCCTGGGCTCCCCTCCTGCTGTCCTTGCTTCTGCTTCACTTGGGCCGTCCTGGCTGTCCCTCTCCTCCCGCGCCAAGGCTCACCCCTCTGGGCCCTTGCCATCCTGTTCCTTCTATGCATGAGCACTTTCCCTTTTCTGGCTGGTTCAGCTGAAGGGTCACCCTGTGGAGGTCTGCCCAGCACCCTGTGCCTGACCGATGCCCTAATGTGTGTTCTCCACACACATGCTGTCGTCAGGCTCTGAATTACATGGCCACGGTGTCACCCGTCCCCATGGTGAGGACATGACTGTCCACAGCTTCACGACAGGCACCCGTGCAGGAGGTACAGGCTGAAGGCTGTTTGCAAAGCCTGTGTGTTCTCACATTCTAACCATGGCCCTCCGAGGGGGTGTCGGTGGGCCCCATTTTACCAGAGAGTGTAGACAGGTGAAGAGTTGTCAGACCCACTGCTGGAGAGGAGGTTCCGGGCACTAACCCAGGAGTGTCTGACGCCCAGTCCAGGAACACCAGCCTCGGCCAGCGCGGGTCACAGGAGCGCGGGCGGCCACGGGAATCCCGGTCTCTGAGAAGAAGCCTCCCTCTGCAGTCAGCCCCTCCCCCTGCACGGAGGCCTTGTGGGGCGGCAGGGCAGGGTCAGGACCAGGCCTGGTGGGGCTGGAGCTGAAAGGGGGTGAGAGCCAGAGGGGAGGCCGTGACTGTGTGCAGGTGCCCCCTCGCTCCGGAGGCGCGACGTCCTCGCCAGAACTGTGGAATGAGAGGTCTCAGCAGGGAGAGGTGTCACCTCTGTCCCGACAGCACCAGAGTGCAGGGCAGCCGGCCCCGCGTGGGACGTGATGAGACGACGAAAGTCTCACCACTACTTCTGTTTACAGTGATTTTTGCCGGGGCTGGGGGGGGCACCAAAGATGAAATAAACAGCCCCAAGCATTTCAGGAGACCACACGGCAGGTCTTTTAGAGCTGCTCATGCATCCCCTGTGGCCCAGCTGCTCCCCTTGTAGGATTACACCCTACAGAAGGGCACGGTGTACCTCAAAGCCACGTTCTAGAAGGTTCGCGGCGGTCCAGAGTTGGGAACGACCCGGATGTCCATCCGCAGTGGGATGGGGAGACGAATCAGGGTACGTTCACACACGTGAGGTGTGCATACAGCAAGGATGAAGGGCGATTGTGCTGCCCCAGCCCGAGGTGTGGACGGATGTGAGCACAGCATCCCCGAGAGCCGCCACCAGCAAGAGTACGGCCCCGTCTTCCCATCATCCGGAGCTCAGAAGCGGTCTACCGTGATGGGAGCCGTTGCCGTCTTGCTTTTCCGGAGGGCTGGCTGGGAGGGGACACCCAGCACACGGTTCGGCCGGACCCTCAGCCGCCCCTGTGGTCCTGCAGGCAGCCCCGTCTTACAGTGAGGTCTGCAACGCCTGGACCGCAGAGCGGAGCTTGCGCCAGCCCCCGCGGACGGGCGGCACACCTGTGCCTTGAGCGCCACGCTCACTGCGGGCAGGTGAGGGGCTGGAGGAGGGCGGCTGGGAAAACAGCCCGCCCTGAACCCCGAGCAGCCCGCTTCGGGCACTCGGGGGGGTCTGCCGAGGGAGGGTCAGTGAGGGCCTGGGTGGAGCACCCAGGACGGGGCAGGGAGCAGCTCAGGGAGCCTCAGGACAGGGGATGGGGGCTCCCGGGTGAACACAGGGCAGGAAGCAGAATCCAGATCTGCAGCCGGCACCTGAGTGGGACGTGGTCCTCGAGGCCAAGCCAGGGAGGAGGGACCGGCTGACCAGGGTCGACGCTGCGGTGATGGCTGGGAGGTGAGGTGGGGGTCCATGCCTTCCAGAAAGGCCGTCCAACGAGCCTCAGGAAGCCTCCCTGTTCCAGCGCAGGGGCACTGCCCAGGGGGAGACGTCAGCCGCTGATGTCATCGGTGGCCTTGGGCCATCCCTAGAACCAAAGCCTGTGCACATCCGCTCTCCGCTAATGCGGCGAAACCACAGCGCAATTAGCAACGGTCCATCTGGAGAGAGACCCTGCGGGGTTTACTCTGCAGTCTTTGCTGTTTAAAAAGTGATGAAGAGGTGTTCGTGTTATGGGGGGAAAAGCAATGAAATAAATAGGACAGAGGAATGCATAATGTATTTAGTGGAGATGGCTCGTTTTGGTTTTTTTTTTTTTTTATCTGGCAGGTGAAGGAATAATCTCAGTTTTTGACAGCAGGTGTTTTAATCGGGCTGATTACGATAGCGGTTTTGCTTGGAAAATACCCTGGCTTCGTATATGAAAGATGAGAAACACAGGAAAGTTACAGCGAGTGGCGTTAACGTGCTGTAGCGTGTTATCTGGGACCCACACGCACGTTGTCATGTGGCTAAGTTCAGGGAGTGCACGTTCACACGGCGTTGGTAGGATGAGGGGCAGGGTGGAGTCCGCTGTTCTTCGTGGAGAACGGCGGAATCGCGGGTCGGGTTCTCGGCTCTTAGCGTCGAAGGCTGCAGGAATCGTTGGCCTTCTGGCCGCCCCCGTCGCCCCCTCCCGTGCGTCCCCGGTCTGTGTGTGTGTGACTCATAGCCCCCAGTCGTGATTGCTGTAGAAATGCTGGTGGTGCCGTGGCGTGGGCGTGCGGGGCAGGAGGGTCCTGGACACTGAGACCACAGCGGTGCCTCGTGGTCAAGGGGACCTGGGCCGTGGGTGCCAGTGCACGTGGCGGAGGGCACCGGTCACAGCAACTCCCGGAGACCCTTGAGGCCAAAGCCGTGTTTCCCTCTGTGCTGTCTTCACAGGTTGTCTCAGGAGCACGGGGTGTATGGGCTCCATTTGGACGCTCAGGATGTTCTTCTAAACGAACTTCTTGCTTGTGACCTTTTGTGGAAAACCAGTGTGGAGTCCGGGCTAATTGTTGCTAATTTTTCTGTAATCGTGTATCGTGTTCCCGGTAGGTGGTGTTTTCTTTCGCAATGTTTGTGTCACTCACTTACCACTCAAGTGAGCAGCGTGTGTAGGACAGCAACTCAGGGTCTAATGAGGGAGGAGAAGAGTCACAAAGTGATTCGCAGGCTGGCGTCTTTGGAACAAGCAGTTAATTAAAAACAACCTTGAAGCCAAGAGCGTGGCTCCCTGCTGCGTGTTTATTTTATTTTATTTTTTTTTTTTCAGTATATGAAATTTATTGTCAAACTGGTTTCCATACAGCACCCAGTGCTCATCCCAAAAGGTGCCCTCCTCAATACCTGTCACCCACCCTCCCCTCCCTCCCCCGCTGCGTGTTTAAACACGGAGGCTGACACACGCGTGTTTGCTGAGCCCTTCCTTGTGGCTCCGTGTCCCCAGCGCTGCAGAGACCACGGGCTCTGAGCGTGTGAGGGGCGCCGTCCTGCGCGCGGACGGCTGACCCTGATCGGCAGGGCCCTGTCGCGCGCGGATGGGGCTCAGCGGCCCGTTTCTCGGTGGGCCAGGGTGGAGGCTGTGTTTCAGTTCTAGCACAGACACATCCAAGGCCAGGAGCATGAGTCGTTTTCCTGCAGGGGCTTCAGGTTCTGTTTTGAGAAACCAGAACGCCATCTTCTCTGAGTCCCCGCCTCCCGCCACCCTGTGTTCATCAGAACTGTCCCCCAGCCGAGGTCGTTCTGGCCGTGTCACCTTCCCCCACCCTTTCCTCCCCTGCACATCATTCATTCTCTACCACAACAAAGCGCCTTCTTCCCGTTTCCCGAGCAGGAGCACGTACTTGGAGCCCGGGGGACCTGGAGCCCCTGCTCTGTCTTCTGCCCACAATGCCACCTCCAGACCCCCAATTTTCATGACAGTCATTATTCACGTCTCTGCTAGCAGCTGTCCCCCTCCAGGATGGCCCCGCCAGGCCACCTATCTGTCGACACATGCCGACCGGAACCTCTAGTTCCAGTGGGGCAGAGTGGGTGGTTTCAGACTGGTCTGGAACCAATGGCTGCCCTACGTAGATAGGAGGGAGGGGGGAGGGACAAGGGAAAAACAGAGGAAGAAGGAAAGACTCGAAAACACCAGAAAACACCCAAGGCAGCGAGGACTTGAGAGGCCAAAATCCCAGAGAAAAGAGACCTACAGGGCACAGAGGCCGGTGTCTCATGGGGGGGCACGGTCGCTGGAGTGGGTGCTGACATCCGGGCCGTGATGGAGGAGACACTCGGGCGAGAGGAGACACTGGGCAGAAAGCACCTGTGGGGGCTGAGAACGGGCACGGAGTGGGAAGGCCTGTGGTGCGTTGATTCTCAACGCTGAGAAGACAGGCTATTCCAAGTCCCCTGAAGGGGAGCCATGGAGCAGCTCCTGGGGTGCTGGTGGCGGGATGGACACTGGCCCGACCGTTAGGAAAACTGTCAGCAGTTCCCGCCAAAGCTGAATGTGGGCGTGTCCTGTGTCCTGGTAGCTCCACCGTGAGACAGATCCCTAACGGGATGCATACAGATGGGCACCAGGAGACAAACGCAGGAATATCTTAGCCACGTCACCCGTTATGTCCTGGGAGCCTGTCGATGGAAACCATCGAGACATCAATAATAGAATATATAAGTAGATCATGAGATATCTGTACAGCAGAATACTATCCAGCCTCCTGAAGAATGCACACCAAAGGTGACCATCACAGATCGGATGTCGACTGAAGGCAGAGGAGTGGTCGCCTTTGGAGGTGGGCGTTGGGTTGGGGCATGAGAGCGGTTTCTCTGGTCCTGGTGATGTTCTCAGTCCAATCTGGACACTGGCCACATGCTGGGGGTGCTCACTTTGAAAATCCATCAAGCTGTGCACTTGTGATTTGTACGTGTTGCCATATGTATACTGTAATATTAATCTTAGCTGAGTAGGTGGATGATGGATGGGCAGGAGGGTAGGTGGGGACAGAGAGAGAGAGAGACAGAGAGTGAATGAATGAGGAAGATTGTTTACTATGTCCTGGGGACAGTCCTACATAGACGGGTCTATTCCTCCCCCTGTTCTCAGTCTGTATTTTTCTATCCCTTTGAAAGAAATTATAATGTACTTGTCTGCATTTTCCAGATTGTGGGTTCCTTGTTCTCGGGGGTGACAATAACATGATGCTAATAGTGGCCACTTATGTTTGACTCCTCTTTCCAGATGCTGGTCTCCATTTATTAACTCATTTAATCTTTACAAACAGCCCTCAAGGCAGAGACCATTATTATCTCCATCTCACAGATCCAACACAGTTGAGCCTCGGAGAGACTATCCTGCTTCCCAGAGTCACACAGCTGGTCAGGGGCAGAAGCAGCATTCCCAGCCTCTAGCACCCACATGTACTCCAGCCATCAGGCTCTCTTGCCTCTCCTAGTGATGAAGGTGTCAGTTTGTTTAAGGCCAGCTATGTGCTTGATACATACAGAGCTCAGCACCCGGGACAGCTCATCCCTGTGTTTCCAGTATGAGGCAGTGCCCAGTATCTGTTTGTTGGGTGGATGGATGGATGGATGGATGGATGGATGGATGGATGTTTGTTTGCATGGGTGGATGGATGGATGGATGGATGGATGGATGGATGGATGGATGTTTGGATGGGTGGATGGATGGATGGATGAATGGATGGATGGATGTTTGGATGGGTGGGTGGATGGATGGATGGATGGATGGGTGGATGGATAGATAGATGCGTGAATTGATGGGTGAGTGGATGTCTGGATGGATGGATGGATGAATGGGTGGGTAGATGAATAGAATTTCCAAAAAGTATGCCCTATGAAGACCCCCTCTGAGCCTGTCTGGTGTCTGATCAGAGACCAGGTAAGTGATTCCTGAGAAAAGCACCAGGAATACAGTCAGGCTTGAATGATTATAGCTTGGGGCTGGGCTTCGTACCTGGAGATGCCCCATCAATATAGATTCCTGGCCCCACCTCTAGAGATTATGAGTCAGCAGGTCGCCGAGGGATCTTGGGACGCTGGGTTTCTAACAGGCTCCCAGGACGTGCTGCTCTGCTAGACCGTGGACCACGCTGGAGAGGCCAGGGCATGAAGTGCGCTCCAGTTCCGTTGGGGCCGTGTCTCCTGCACTGACACTTAATAATGTTTCCCCGAGCCCTCTGTTAATTGGACTACACAGAGATAATGAGAGAATGATTTCTGGGGCATGTCTTCAGGGCTCTGCAGAGTGGGTGTGTGCACGCAGGGAAGGGGCCGAGAGGGTGTGGAGAGCCTCCCCGGAACGGGAGTCTGCACTCGGCTTTGAAGCCCGCTCCTCAGTGCGCCAGGCGGCCTTCTGCCTCGAGGCCATTTATAGTGCCAGAGCGTGTGAAGCTAAAACAGTTTGATGTGTAATTGCAGGAGGAAACGAGAAACCTGCTGAGCATGGCAGGATAGAGCGCCTTATCACCTTCATGTGCAGCGGCTGCTCTCCGGAATTGCCAGCAGATCCGCGCCATCGACAGAACGGTGACATTTTTCATGGGCCGTGGTGTTCTGAATCAACACTGCAATGGTGTGATTAGAGGAGGGAGGGACTGGGACAATCGCGGCGGCCCTGTGACAGATCAGTCGCAAACCCTGCCTCCCTCCTTATTACCTGCTGTCTGGTGTGATATGCAAAACAGCTTCTCCAGACGCATTACACCTTCACATTACCTGAAAATTGAATTTTATTTGGTGGCCTGCATATAATTTATAGCACTCCTCCAGTACACTTCAGCTCTCATTTAGCTGAAGGTGTATTCTTTATTTCCTACTGGCCGAGAGACAGAGAAGGAAGCCCGGGTATTCATTTGTGCTTACGGCCCCCGGCCCCAGCCCCCCCTGCGGAACCGGGTTTTAAGCCGCCTTGGCAGCTGGGTGATGTGGGCTGCCCACGCTCCACGGCGCCCGAGACGCCACCTCCTGAAGAGGCACTGCCCTCGGCGTGGATGGAGCGGTGCTCTGGGGTGGGTTTCCCTGCTCGGCCGGAGTGCGCTGCCTCTGTGGACCGAGGCCGTGTTGGACACGTGCTGGGCCCCCACCGACCCAGGGGGAGCGCGTCAGTGAGGGATAGAGGGGACCTTGGATTTAAAGCGTCGCTGAAATCATTTCTTTTACCCAAGCAAACAAAACTCCCCTCACCTCGCCCCCATTTCAAATCATAAACATTCTATGGGGAAGATCGGTTCAACGAATCTTGGCTTCTGAAGTTCCCGTGTAGGAGAAAATCTCGCTTGGTCAAGATTACTGTTTGTTTTTTTTTTTTTTTAATCAAATTTATCAGGTAAAATTTACATACAATACGCTGTACCCCCTTTAAAGTGTATACTTCCATGAGCTCTTAAAATATTTTGTAATGTTTATTTAGAGTGGGAGAGCGCACAAGTCAGGGAGGGGCAGAGAGAGAGAGAGAGAGAGAGAGAGAATCCCAAGCAGGCTCTGCACTGTCAGCACAGAATCCGACTTGGGGCTCAGTCCCCCGAACCGTGAGACCATGACCTGAGCTAAAACCAAGAGTCAGAGGCCTAACCAACTGAGCCACCCTGGCGCCCCTCCGTGAGTTTTGACAGATACATACGCTCATGACACCTGCACCAGGGCAAGATTCCGAGTATCCCGTCTCCCCTGGAAAGCTTTTTCTGCTTCTCTGCAGTGGACCCTCCTCCTGCTGACCCCTGGCACCAGTGATCAGACTACCATCACCGTGGATCACTTGGCATTTTCTGCAGCTCTGAAGAAACGGGGTCAAGGGGCACATACTCTTCGGTTGCCCTGTTGAACGTTTCAGAGATCGTCCGCGTTATTGTGTATGTGTCGCTATACTGATGCCTGCTGGTATTCCCCTGAACGGAGACATGCATTCTGTGCCCCCGCTGGTGGGCATTCTGGATCTTCTCTAGGTTTTTGCTGCTGTGAATAAGCTGCCGTAACGTTTGTGCCCGCGTCCTTCATGTGTCAGCTGTCTGGCGTGAGCGGCTGAGACGCAGGTGCTTAACTTCCTAGACATTGCTGGACAGCTTTCCAAACCAGCCGTGTGAGAACCCCACTTCCTTTCCTGCAGGTGGTGTGCCCAGTGCTTGGAACTGTGGCCCCTGGGTGAGTGTGTAAACCTCACTGTGGTTTAATATCCATTCCCTACAGGCTGATGGCATTGGTCATTGCTCATTGCTCTCATTGCTCATTGGTGCGTCTTCTTTTGCAAAGCCGCTGTTTAAATCTTTTATTGATTCTGGGATATTGTTGTTGTTTATCTTACTGTTGAGTTGCAAGTGATCTTGGTATATTCTGCATGCAGGTTTTCGTCAGATACCTATAATGAAAACGTTCTCTGCCATCCAGTGGCTTTTGCCTTGTTTTCGTGCAAATATCATTCAAAGAGCAAGAAGCTAGTTCGTCGATGTTTCCTTTTACAGGTCATGCTTTTTACGTTCTGTCTCCAAAATCTCTTCTTAGTCCAGAGCCCCAGCAGTGGTTTCCCCCGGGTCTTTGGCATGTTTTAGAGTTTCATTTCTGTATTCATACCTGTGCGCGGTTTTGAGACAACCTCTGTGTGTGGAGTGAGGTTGGGATCAGTGTGTTTTCCACGCGGGAGTCCAGTTATTCCGGCACCGTTTCTTGGAAAGCCTTTCCGTTTCCTGTTAAATTGCTCTGTTTTGTCAAATACTAGTTGACCCCCTGTGTGTGGTTCTGTTTGTCAGATTCTGTTCCTCTGCCTGCACACCGTGCCCTGATGCCCATGCCCTTGCAGGAAATCTCGACACCGGCCACGGCCGTGCACACCTCCGTCCACGGCTGTAGCTGGCCAGGAGTGAGCCGTGGATGGAGGGGGTCCGGGATGATCCTGCAGGGCAGGTAGCACAACGTTGTTGGTGGCCTCGTCAACTTTGATACGTGTAGAAAGAGCTGTTGATTGTTGAGGGGTTGGAACGAACCATGGCACCTAGCACACGGGCCGCAGTGCTGGTGGGTTTAAATCTCCGCCCGGCTGTTGACCCACCCACCCACCTGTCTGAGTGGGTGTTTCCGGCAGCGGCTTTCTCCCGCCCTGGCCGTGGCTGTCCCGCCCTGTGGGAGGTGCAGTGTCTTCTGGAGAGGAGGTTGTACCCGCTGGAACATGGCACTCGCCAGGCACTTCCAAGTAGGGGCTGATGCCACACGACCACTCTTCAGTGACTTCCGCCTCCGAGTGTCAGGGATCAGATCGGCACGTGGCCCACGGAGCTGACACACCAGTGACATCTGATCCTTGGCTAAGTGCCCAATTAGGAGTCGGCTTGCAGTTCATGGCTGCCCTAGTTCCATCGTTTTTCTGAATGATCCTCATTAGGTTTTGCATGATCTAATTTAGCCCAGCTCTGTGAAAGCGCTGTGCAACCCCATCCCCTCTCTCTCTGCTATTTGAGAGAATAATAGATCCATAGGAGAATTCATTTGTAACTCTAAGCCCCGAGTTAAAGACGTCTCGGGGGATAAACGTGGGTGATTTGTGGAACATTGCGATGCATTTATGAGATAGATTGCACGTTCCCTGCGCACGGCGAGGCCAGATCAGGTTGCATTAGAGACGTCAGGCTCTTCCGTACCTAATCTGGCTCTCCTTTGGGGAGAGAACGCAAGCTTTACTGAGTGCTAAGTATGAGAAGCCACAGTGGAAATTGCTTCCGTCGCAGTGGTCCTGGGAGTGAGCGCCTGCTTCTTGCTCCTGTAGGCGCATCAGGGAACTTCATAAGGACTAAAGTGCCTCCCAGTGTGCTTAATTTCCAGGCCCAGCCCCACCTCCTCCGCTGTCACACGGAGGCCACCAGAAAGCACAGTCTCCCCGGACTGACGGGCAGGAGGGCAGCGCCGGGCCAGTGGCAGCTTGTGATCAGCGTGTGCTGTGCGGGCCGGTGCTCCCCCCAGCTGCCCACCGCCCGTTTTGCCCCGGGGTCCTCCCCCCCCCCCCGCCCCCCCGCTCTCTCCCCCGTCCCTTTCTTCCTAAGCCTTGATTGTTAGTGACTCTGGCACTTGATCCTTCTACCTTTACGGACCCCCACCGCGACGTAAAGTAGGTGGAACCCCTTGTGTTTTCCTTTCTCTCTCTTTCCTAGCGCCTGGATCTCAGATCTGCAGCCTTAGCCAGCTCCACCCACGCATAGGAAGCTGAAGTCACTGGCTCTGTGCTCAGGCCAGGTTGTGTGGGCAAACCTGGCTTTCCTTCTGAGACCGTTAAGCCACAAATTCATGGCGATTGGCCTCGTAGTTGCCGTGACTTACTGCGCGTGCGTGATCTGTGAATCTGCAGAATGCCTGCGGGTTTGGATTCCGTGTTGGGCTCATTGACAGGAAACCGAGGCTGCCCCTCGACAGGCAGGCAGAAGTGTAGCAAAGAGGATTGCGTCCTGCCCGAGCTGTTCCAGGGAATTTGTTTGTGAGGCTCTCACTGGGGCGGAGACCCCAGCAGGCCCTGGGGGCCCACCGGCTCTGGGGATACGCAGCCTCTTCTGGCGGCCCCGCCTGGGTGCGCGGAAGGCTGCAGAAGGTGCAGCCCACAACGGAGCTCTCAACCGAGTGGGCAGGGGAGGGGAGACCGAGGGACCCGGGACCAGGCGCCGCGAGGAGGGGTGCCCCGAGTTGTGTGCAGCTGACGCAGGGCCGAGCCCTCACCATACATGCCCCCTGGGCCCTCTTACACCCGGGAGACCCAGCTGCCGGGTGTGGAGCCTGACGCTGCCCAGGCGACCTCCTGCGGCTCAACCCACAGGACACGGGGGCATCCGCTGCCTAGGCCGCGCCTGGCCTCTGTCCGTCTTGCTCTGTACTAGCCGTTCTGTTATCCCAGTGACTGATGGCTTCCTCACCCCTGGCAGGGCCTTAGATGCTGAGCCCAGTCATTTAAATGGATCTGCCACTTTGGTTCTAGAGGCTTCCACCCCAGGGATGTGTTCACAGCCCTCGGCAGCCCCTGCAGGTGTGCCCAAGAGGGGCTGGCAGAGCCCTGGGCTCTCTGATGAGTCCCAGGGACCGGCTGCAGGCTCTAATGGTGGGGATGAGAGCCCCAGCCGCTGTCATGTCAGGAGGGGCCTTCTGGGCCCGTGGTGCTGGTAAGGGGGCTCCCAGGGCTTTGGACCACAGGTCCTCCGTGACCACGAAGCCACTGTGATAAGGCCTCCCCGAGCTCTCTGTTCTCTGGCCACACTTGGTCTCACCACATGGCCTTTGCACGTGCTCTTCCTCAGCCTTTCGTGGCCTGGTTAGATCCTCGAGGAAGCTGCCCCTGACCTCCCCGGCCGCATCAGGCCCTCCTAGCGTCAGCCTTGACCCACCCCGTCCCTCTGTTAAACACGGCGATAGGCAACGTGCCCTTCACACAGGTCCCCGTGGATTCCACTTCCCCTCAACCCCGTCCCACACCAGCCGAGGCTTCTGCTGTTCCACTCGGACACTGGCTGCCCAGTGTTAGCTCAGGCCCCACAGGCTACAGGCAAATTTCTCCAAACTACTGCCGTACTTCTGACCAACAGGTTACAGGCTCCAGATTTCCCGTGACCCCCTCAGATTCGATACTTTGGGAGAAGGACCCACAGGGCCCCAAAAGGCCCAGTTCTGATTAGTGTCCCTAGAGGCCTGGGCAGCGGGGCGGGGCTCCTGTCCCCAGGGGCAGCAGAGTGGCATTGGGACGCCCCATTGTGCTTCTGCGTGCTGTTTTCCCTGAGCGCCCGTCACTAGGCACGGCTGGTTCGGGCACTGGCTGTGTCACCGCCCCTCCTGTCCCTGGCCCCTGGAGGTCAGGCTGTGTCAATCCCCAACTCTCCAGGTGTGCAGTTGAGGCTTCAAGTGACGGCCGCCCCCCCCCCCAAAACGAGGGGCCTCACGAGCATGACAGAAACTCCCCACATTCAGGAAACCCTGAGGGTTGTTAGATGCCCGGTGTCGGGGGCCAGGGACAAAGACCCGATTCTCACGGTACAACAGCGAGGTCGTTCCCGGCCCGCCTGGGGGGGCCCCGCCTGCCCAGCGCCCAGCACCGTGCCTGGAACTCGGGGTGGGGGCTCCCGCAGTAGCCATGCTTGGAGGAGGGAGTCATGTGAGCGAGGCTGGGCTCGGAGGAGGCTGGAGGAGAGCCGGGCCCCGGCCCGTCTGTGCGTGTGAGGAGCAGGGGCCCCATGCCTTTCCCGGCCCCGCTCTGACCCTGGCTCCGTCCGCCGGCTTCCGCAGCCGTGGCTCTCGCGGCACATCCTGGGCTCGCGGGAGGAGTCTCTTGACCTTGATGTGCTTCTCCCCCTCGGTGTGTGTTACTCTCTCCAGTCGGATCCCTGTCTCCTGTGGAACGTGTGTCAAACCGTGGCACTCAGCCGGTCAGGTGGCCGCTCGCTTCCTTCCGGAAGCTGGAAGCCTGGCGTTCTCAGCCAGCGGGGGTGCGGGTGCCGATGGCAGGGCTGGGCTCTCGGGTTCCTTCCTCCCGCACAGCCCGTCCCGTGACCCCACGGTGCCCTTACAAGCAGGCCATCCACACGCTCAGGCTGCAAGGAAACGAGGGATTTCCTGTCGCTCCTGAGCATCACTGCCCGGCGGCTTCTACTGTGTAACTCAGGTCCTTTGCGCTGCATTTAAGAGGCGGGAGGTCACCGGGATCTTGTAGGGACAGGTGCAGGGTTGATGGCCCCACGAGGCCAGTAGGGGGTCCTCCAGCCCTGCACCCGTCTCCTTAGCAGAAGCCATCAGGGACCAAGGACTCCGGTCCCCTTCAAAGGTTGTTCTAGCTGGAGTAAGAATCGAATTGACACGAGGCAGAGTAACAGGAGAAAATCACATTTAATGGCGTGCGTACCGGGAATCCACGCAGACAGAAACTCCAACGACAGGCAAAATGAGGCATACGTGACCTGAACTAGGGGGACGGGGTCTGGGACTTGAGAGGGAAGGAGTGCCCTTCACATGGAGATAAGAAGAGCAGGGAACTAGATATCGGTCCTGCCACACAGATGGGTCGCTCAGATAAAATGCATCTCTGCCAGTAACCTTTCTTTTGGGAAAAACCCGCAATTTAGATTCTTTGATGGAGTTAAGGGAGGGGCAGATGTTCCTTCTGAGCCCGCGGGGTCTCAGCTGCCTTCCGCTGAGAATAACCTTCACACCAAAGCGGCCATCTCTGGTGACCTGCCCTCAGCCCCTGCAAAACCACACTGATCATCCCAAAGGGACTGGCCATTTTCTGCCAGTCCTGAAGTCACCACACTGGCTCCGTTGAGGGCCAGACACCAAACGTCCTCGGCTTTGTGCTCCGTCCTTCCATTGCACCCATACGGCTCTGCCTTCACAGCAGGAGAGCCACCACGATGAGCCGTCTGGACCCCGACGACATCTCTCCACGGTGGGGCCACACCTGGCCGGTGGGCACCAGTGTGCCAACACTGAGCTCATCCCCTTCGACAGTCTTGGTTCAAAGTCCTAAACCAGGCAGTCTGTACCCCACGTCTCCCTAACTCATGGACCAAATTTGACCAATTGTGTCCTGAATGAAAGGCCCAGTGCTTGAGAAGCTCTACTGTTTTTAAAAACGTCTACTATCATAAAAATAACACACCCACCAGTAGGGCCCTGCGGCTTCCGTGAAGAATTCACATTAGGAAGTATGAAAATCTGTACCCCGTACAATTTGAGTGTTTCTTCTAGAGAAGCCAAGAAACCTTTCTGCGAGCTTCGGTTTTATAGTGTGTGTTTTGTTCTCCTTGAGAGGACCTCATAAATCAATTAGACACATTTTGCTATAAAAGAAATATTTTATGTGTGAAGTACTTTCTTTAAGATTTTCTCTTTTATCAGGGGTTTGTAAAAGCACAAAATGACACATGGGTATAATTGGTTGGCCATAGTCCTTAACTGTGGGTGTCGTATATCTCTGCTTATGCAAAATTTATTTGCGTGTCAGAACTTTATTTAAGTGGATAAGGTGGGGAAAAGCTTCCCTGAAGACATTATATATGAAAAAGAAGCATATATATGCTTCAAAAAACTTCTGCAAAAACTTTGCAACGCTGTATTGATAGGATTCTACCCACAGAAAGCACCCCCCAGAGTGTCCTGAAATAGATCCTTGACAGAAACCAAGTCTTGCCATTTTATTAAATCGATAACGTCCCCAGAAGTCCTTGAGAAAAAGCCCAATGCGTTTTCAGCATCCCAAATGGTAAAAACTTAGTGAAAAGGTTCAACTCATTTAAAAACGTCAAAACGGCGAAGGCCCATTGTTACGTGTATGCCTTGAAATCACCGGGTGTGGCTTGTCATCACTTCCTGTATTTTTCCTCTCCGAGAGGCATATGTCTTCTCTGTTGACTGTTCTGACTGATTGTATTTTTAACTTTTAAAAGACTTGTCTCTTAACTGGAAAATAGTTTGACTTTTTGTCAAAATGGTCAAAACAATCTCGGCGTTGGAAGTTGTGTTATTGGAAGATGTGGGCCTGTCTTTTAAAAGCCAGCCCCCAAGAAGGGTGTTGGCATGCATGTTTCACTTGCCTGTCGCTGTATGACAAACCCCAACACTGAGAGGAGTAAGACACCGGTACGATACTTCTGCTCAGTTCTGTGGAAACACAGATGGGCTCAGCTGGGTGGTTCGTCTTGGGGTTTCCATGCACCTGTGGTCTGGTAGTGGTTGGGGTTGGAGTCATCCCAGGCCATGAGCAGCCTGGACATCCAAGATGGCGCACGTCGTGGCTGGCAGTGGATGGCGGCCATCAGCCAGGAGGTTGGCCGACACTGCAGACTAGACATGGTTTGGGCTTCCCAGAGCTCGGGGACCAGTTCTGAGGCATGTGTCCCGAAACACATGCCTCTCCCGAAAGAGAGCATTCCAAGGGCCCAGATGGAAGCCAGAGGGTCGTGTGACCCATCGGTAGAAGTCCCAGAACATCTGTCCACTGCAGTCTATTGGTCAATGTGGTCATCAGCCAGTCCACACTCACGGGGAGGGGATTGGCATCTCCCTCTAGTGGGAAGAGGAGCCTGTAAGTACAGAGAAGGAAGGAATCAGTGACACCATCGTTGGAGACACCCCCCCCCACCACAGCCCCGGGGGTGGTCTGTGACTCTCTGTATCACCCCCACTGCGTGGCTGTGCACAGACCACCCATACACGGAGTTCCCAGTGGCCCCTGCCTCTCTGCTCACTGCTTGGCGCATCTCAGCCCAGCACACCGCGCCTCTTTGGCTCACTCTCCGCGGATCGTCCAGTGTTGCCGCGGGCCCGCGGTAAACCCCGAATGCCGTGTCAAATGATTGCAAAGTGGAGGTGCAGATAGTGCACAAACACAGGATTCCGTGCAGACGATGAGCGCCTTGCTGGACGATGGCAGGAGTCCCGCCCAGGCGTCCTGACAGATGCAGAGCAGGGCGGGGCTCAGGCAGACAGTCATCAAAGAGGCAGAAATCAGCGTTTCGCCGATGATAATGTACGTTCACCCGAGAGAACTATTAAGACGCCCGATAGTTAAGAGAACACCTTCTGAGAATCCATGGAATTCTAGACTATGTTTTATAAAAATCACTGCGTACAAAAGGGCTCTAAAGTCGCCTGTAAAAGGAACATCCATCGGAGCTGCAGGGTGTTTGGTTCGTAAGATGGTGTGCAGATACGGGCTGCTTGACTCGGTCTTTCGCTCTAAACGCTAGCGCGCAGTCACCGTTAGAACCGAAACTTTATTAAACACTACGAAAAATAAACGTATCTTCAGTAAATTCTGGTTTTGTTTCCCGACATACAGCGCTAATCAAATATTTGACTCGCGTCATTCGCTCCGGCGTTCGGCGGCTGTACTCTGTGTCTGTCCGAGAGTTTGGATCGTCTGCTTTGACAAGGATCTCCTGAGGCTTAAACGCAGGTGCGTGGGGTTGAGAGTGCAGCTTCCCACTCGCCTGTCAAGCTCGGGGAGCACGCCCTCACGCGGGCGCCCTCCGGCAGGTGTCCCGGCGCCCCTGCTCGCCACGGTGCTGTGCTGACGCAGGGGGAGGAGCGGAAGAGGCCTGGTATCCGTGTCAGGAGCCTGAGCGCGGCTGCGCACAGGGACGTAGTCACCGGGAGGCCCCAGGAGCACATCTGCAGGCAGGCTGCCCGTGGGCAAAGGCGTCAGAACGATCAGCACTGAGACCCGGGTCTGAGGTAGAAGTTTCCGCTGAGTTCAGATAGAACTTCAAAGACATCTCCTCTCTCTGGCTTCATTCTCAGGGTGACAAAGACACAGTTCTTCACACGTTTCCGAGTCGGGAGCGACTCGGAGTTGGCAAGCTTTGTGCCAGCTCCCGCGGGGCTCTCCCGCGGTCTCAGACTTGTGATGCCACGTTGAAGCTTCAGCCCCTCCGGTGTCCTGCCCACCACGGGAGCCTAAAGGCCCATTCTCTGGGACAACTGAAAGGAGACAGGACTAAGCGTTAGAAAGGGGGGTTTTTGAAGGAAGGGACGCCCCCCCCCCCCACACACACACACACACTCACCAGCCTCTTGACCCGAGAGTGGGCACCGGGACAGAGCCAGCCGGGCCACACTGCCGGCTGGGGCTGGGACTCCAGCCGCTGGCACCAGCCACGCCCTCTTACCACCGTCTGGTCCACGTGTACCACCTTCTGGTCCACGAGAAGGAAGAGGCAGGTGGCACTGACTACTCGCTTTGCAGGGCGTGTTGGTTCGAGGCCCCCTGCCCAGGCGCCTCTCTTGACTAACGGGGCTCAGGCCCCGCCGAGGTAGAAAGTCCCGCAGGGTTTCAGAAACCACGTTTGTGTACCTGCGCGTCCTCCTGGTGACGGTAACCAGCCTGAATCCGACCAAAGAGCCCCAAGCCGCCTTCCAGGGCCGTCAGTGTCGTCTTCGCTGCCCGCAGTCGGCAGGACGGCTTTCCTCAGGCTCTGCTGAGCCGAGCGAGTTCGCGAGCGTTCATCCCAGACGCACTAAAGGCAGGTTGGGGCGCTCTGACACCGGGAGCGCTGGCTGGGCTGGGGTTGAAAGCCAGTGTGTGGGGTGGGGCCGGGTCTCCCCGAGAGGGGGACCTTTGAGCACATCACCTCCAGGACATAGTTTTAAACCAACATCACCGTTGTCGGATCGAAGCGAACCATGTCCACGGTTACCATCCTGCTGTGAAAATGTTTGTGGTCAAAGAAATAGTAGCAGGTGTGGGGAACTCCAAGAAAGCGCAGAGCTAACCACCGTTTTAAGTAGACGTGGCGTTTCTGACCGGCCCGCTGGGGTGTGTCGGGGCTGCCCCGGGGGGGTCACACGTCAGACTCTGTCTCTGGCGCCCGCGGTCCTGAGCGGGAGTTTGCATTCCGGGGAGTAAGATACAACAGGCTAGACGCAGACCCGCGTTTGGTGGGGCCTCGGCTCCAGACGGAAGTCAAGTCAGCCAGTCGGGAAGGCTCCCGGACTCCCGAGATGCGGCTCCTTGTATAAAATAAGTAACAAGGCAGATCTTTGACCCTCTGTTTGCTGATTGAAAAGCAATGTACGTGTGTGAGTACACATTTCTTCAACTTGAGCCCTGCTTCCCCGGAAGTAGATGTTTTTACTCCGAGGGTCCCTAAAGCTCGGTGCTGTTGACGTCGGGGCCAGATCATTCTGGGGGGGGGGGGGGGGGGCGCATCCTGTGGGCGAAGATGTCCAGCAGCAGCTGTGACCATGCCCACGAGATGCCAATAGCACCCGCCTCCCTGAGTGTCCGTTATGAACATCAGACGTGTCTGCAGACATTGCCAAGTGTCTCCCGCAGACCAAGGGGCCCCTGGTGGACAGCCACTGCCCTCGTAATAGGCTTTTTGCTTTCTTTGAGCGGACTTGACCCCGTGAGCCACATGCAAAAGCACCTCGGTTTGCCCGGCGGGCTCTGCGCGCTTAGTATCGGTGCCCGGGACTCTCAGTTTGCCGCAGGGGTGGTTAATGCTGTTTAATTGGTACAGTAAATATTCCAGAGCCTTCTTGTTACGCCAGAGTCATTGGGAAATCAGCTTTGAGACACGGCTGCTATTTTAGGGATCGTCACACATCATCTGCTGTTTGGTGTCAAACCCAGAGCTGCTGGTATTTAACACTGATTAATAAATGGCAGGTTGTCAGTACCGGATGCGAAGAGACTTTCCCGGTGCCATTGTTCTTTTAAATTAAAACATTTAAACATTTAAATCCAGGGCTGGTTCTGGTGGCTCATTTTAATTATTCCTTTTGTCTCAGCGTACCTTCTGTCTGATCACACAGCTGTCATGCCGGCGGTACCTGGAGTCGGAACACATGACAGCCTTTCCCTATTAACTGCCATTATTTTTACAAGGAAAGCTGGAAGCCGTTGGAGCAGATATTCATTTCCAGAGAAGACTGCCGGCTAAGTTATTAAAATGAACGGATCTGAAGGCTACAACTCATTTCATTTATATCACGGGCTGGCGGCAGGACTGGGCCGCGTGTGCGTGCGTGCGCGCGTGCGGAAGGCATCGGGAGTGCTTCTTTCCACGGTCGTCCTGCTGTCCCTTCTCTGCTCCTGACTGCGACAGTCACAGCCCAACTCCGGCCATCCCTGGCACACAGGAACGTATGTGCAAAGCCCATCAAGGAGGCCCCGTATCGATGGGGTTGGAGGACCCAGTCGGACAACCGGCGGGAAGCAAGGGGGCCCGTCTGGAGCCTCGCGTCGTGCCCCCACCAGGGACCAGCATCAGTGTGCAAGACTCTGTCTCTGCAGGAAGGGTCCGGTTGGCCAAGCCCAAGTTGAGCTCTGCACGGCTGCCGGGCGGGGGTTGGGGGGGGGGGCATGTCCCCCAAAGTGGGCCCCATGCCAAGACTGAACGCAATGAGGGATCCCTAAAAGGCAGAGTAAGTGCTAACAACAGGAGGGGCAGAATTCAGGAGGGCCGAAAATGCCCTCCGTTCCCTCTTCCCCGCCTCCTGCAAGTCACTGGGCTCAGGGACCATGGCGGTGTTACCTTTCGCTGTAGAGATGTGGTTTTGTCACCAGCTTTAAATCCGCCTGGTTCTGTTCTATTTAGCCGAGCTCCTGTGCTCCCAATCAGGGTGGGGAGATACTGCAGAATTCGGCTCCTGCAAACTGCAGGACGTTTCCTTTCCTTGCAGTGTTTATGTTCCCTGGGTCCAGTGTTAAAGCCACACGTTCCCAATTTGGCGTGGGGGTGGGGTGGATCCCCGTGCCCCTCGTCCCCCGCGGAGGGAGTCTGGGCAAATGCTGGCATCCTTCTCCTCCAGAAGAACCCTGACATCACGTGTCTGGTCCCCACGGGCTCCGGTGACCGTTCTCGATGCAGTAGAGGGGCAGGAGGACTGAAACCAGAGGGGACCTCGGGCACCTAATTTAAACACACTGGGTCATAAGTCCGCTCTCAGAAGGACTGTTAACTCCTTAAATATATACAATTTGTCAGTTATTCCCAGTTACTTCTCAAATTCTTTTAACAGAAGGTAATAGACAAATAACATAAAAACAGTGAACTCCATGTACCTAAATAAAATATGAAAGAGGCAGATAAATTTAATGCCGTTTTGTCATTGCATTCTGGATTATAAAAAAGAGAGACTAGTAATAAAATGAAAGCTCACAAATTCTCAGACTTTTTTAATGATGAAGCTCTTTTTGCCCACATAAAGACGATTACCATTTAGAGGTCTTTAGACTGGGGAAGTAATTTTCATAGGCAAAACAATTAATCAGGTATGTGCTTGCAGAACACAAAGCTTGCAATGTTCAGCACTCCCAGAAAGACCGGAGGTATGTGGGGGTGATCCTTCAGAAGGGTGAGTTTTACTGAGATTATCTGAAACCCAGACTTCTTTAGTCTAGCTGAGAAGACGGTGCCACCGGCCAAAGATGATCATTTGGGGCGCTCGGGTGGCTCAGTCGGTGCTGTGCTGACAGCTCAGTCAGTCAGCTGTGCTGACAGCTCGGAGCCTGGATCCTGCTTCGGATTCTGTGTCATCCTCTCTCTCTCTCTGCCCCTCCCCCATTCATGCTCTGCCCCCCTCTCTCTCTGTCTCTCAAAAATAAATATGAAAAATTGGGGCGCCTGGGTGGCTCAGTCGGTTAAGCATCCGACTTCAGCTCAGGTCACGATCTCGCGGTCCGTGGGTTCGAGCCCCGCGTCGGGCTCTGGGCTGATGGCTCAGAGCCTGGAAGCCTGCTTCCGATTCTGTGTCTCCCTCTCTCTCTGCCCCTCCCCCATTCATGCTCTGTCTCTCTCTGTCTCAAAAATAAACAAACGTTAAAAAAATTTTTTTAAAATAAATAAATAAATATGAAAAATAAATAAATAAAATAAAAGCTTGAAGATTACCAATAACCTTGTGCTCTCCCCGTATACATTACCCTGAATTAATGTTTATCATTCCCTTGCTTTAAAATATTACCTCATGGGGCGCCTGGGTGGCTCAGTCGGTTGAGCGCCGACTTCGGCTCAGGTCACGATCTCGCGGTCCGTGAGTTCAAGCCCCGAATCGGGCCCCTGTGCTGACAGCTCAGAGCCCGGAGCCTGTTTCAGATTCTGTGTCTCCCTCTCTCTGACCCTCCCCCATTCATGCTCTGTCTCCCTCTGTCTCAAAAATAAATAAACGTTAAAAAAAAATTTTTTAAAAAAAAATATTACCTCGTGTTTCTCCCTAAACATTATTTAGCTTTAATTTTTTGAACTTAAAAAAATAGTCGAACATTCTCTTGGTTTCAGCTCAAGTCATGATCTCATGGTCCCTGAGATCAAGTTGGGCTCTACCCTGACAGTGTGGAGCCTGCTTCGGATTCTGTGTCTCCTTCTCTCACTGCCCCTCCGCCGCTCATGCTCTATCTCTCTCTCCTTCAAAAATAAATAAACATCAAAAAAAATTTTTTAATGATCATTTAAACATATATATTATTTTAAGTTTATTCATTTTGAGAGAGAGAGAACAAGGGAGGCACAGAGAGAGAAAGGGAGAGAATCCCGCACCGTCAGCACAGAGTCCGACACGGGGCTCAAACTCAACGAACCATGATAAACAGGGTGAAATCAAGAGTCAGACGCTCAACCAGCTCAGGCACCCAGGCGCCCCCAAAGATGATCATTTCACATACACTTCTTAGAGCAAATGGCCAACTATTTTTCTACAAAACTTGTTTCCATAAATTTACTTTGGTGTCTTATATATTTATTTATTTTTTAATATAATGCATTGTCAAGTCGCCAAACATACAGGGCATACAGCGTGCCTCTCGGTTTCGGGGGTAGATTCCCGTGATTCGTCGCTTCCCTACAGTACCCTGTGCTCATCCCAACAGGTGCCCTCCTCAGTGCCCATCACCCACTTCCCCTCCCCCCATCACCCCAAGTAGGAGTACAGACTTTAATGTTACACAAGTGTATGTTTGATTGTTCGGCCTACGGAAGTTACTTTCCGACCCAAAAAGACGTTGCGCTTCAATCAGCCGTGTCTTCGATGAAAACAGTTTTAAGCCAAATTGGTGGCCGTGCTTTTGAACAAACGCTTTGAATATGCCCCTCACACGTACAGTCTTTTCCATCATCGGTCACGGCCGCCATTCACGGCCACGTAAGTGTTCCATCACAGGGCTGGCTGACGACTGTTGAACTGTGACGTCTCATGTTGAAAGGTCAGCTGGTTTCCATTTCTCGTCGCAGGAGGTGGCTCTGAAGGGGGCGTTCGTGTGCGTGTGTCCCCTGCGCCTTCTGACACTGCCCGCAGGGCCAGTCAGGAGTGAAGATTCGGGGCACGTCTCAGGCTTGTAGATGCACCGCCCCTCCGCCCTCCCGGAAGCCCCGCCGTGTGGCATGTTCACGAACCGTGGGGACCTGTGAGGTCACCCGGCGTGGAGGTGGGACTGGAAGACGCTTACGCACCTGCGCTAATGAGTACAGCTTGTTGGGGGAAAATCTGTTGTTGGCTGTTTACATTTTTAGTCAGTGAAGCTGAACTTTTCTTGCCCCTAATTTATGGACCCTTTGCTTTTTCTTGCTGAATTTGTTATCTTCAGGGGTTTGTTTTCTCGTTCGCTTCCTACTTCCCACTGTAATTCTGCTCTCCAGCTTGGAAGACTTCCTTGCGTGCCATTTGTGAAGCTTTCTGCCTGCCCCGCTCTCTCTGCAGATATATCCCTCGTTTTTCTCTTGCCTTTCGGTGATGTCCGCAGTGCCGGCCGACTCGAAGACGTCCTTGCTTTTGTTACCACGTCTGTCTTTCCCCCGATGCGTTTCCCTTATTTTCCCTTCGTGACCCACTGCCTTTCTCTGTGACCCACCTTCTTCCCGGACTCCTTACCATCTCCCACTGTGGGATCTCCCCGATTCCTTTCTCCCTTCCTTTTTCTTCTCCCTGGTTTTGCTGCCGCCGCTGGAGTGAACTCCCAGGCTTCCCCAGGTCCCTGTGCGGGCCTGCTGTGACCTCCCTTTCCTGCACTGGGGCCCTCCCGTCCCCCCTGGAGCAGTTCAGGGCCGGGACCGGAAGGATCTTAAAAGTGGCCACGGGGACGAGCTGGCTGGGCCCCTAGCAGCCACGCCTGGACAAGTCTGCACCTGATCCTTCCGTGTCCCCAGAGTCGTGGGTGCTGAGTGATTTGTTTTACCTCCTGTTGACTGAAAGGACTTTTTATAGTTTCCATTAGAGATTTTTATTAAGCAAACCCGCACTCCGCCAGACCAGAAAGGTATTATGCGAACGTTTTATGAGCAGAATGTAGAAATTAATGGAGAAAAAAGATACTAGAAAGTTGGATTGTTTAGCGATGTTTGCTGCTCACACCTGACGGAATGTGGTTAATCGTACACCATGGAGCAGGTCCCTCTAATCTCCTCCATAATGTGTGTGTTTTTTTTTAATTTCCATTCGTGTTGGGGGTTTTTGTAAAATAAACACATATTGTGTTCTCCGGAGAGATAATGGGCGCCTTTAAACGGACAAAGGCATCTCTGATTCCGCCAGCTCTGGGCTCCGATAGGCGCAGGAGGGACTCCGCGGCCTGCGTTATCGCGCCCCGCTGCAGGAAATGACCGAAATAGACCAAGCCTCAGAAATCGCAATTGTGTCGAGCCTGGTGATGGTGAGCTTCTCCACGCGTGGACGCACAGCTCCATACGCTGAATCTACAAATAGGCCTGCACATCCGAGGACTTCTTTTTGATGCTCTGAAAAGGCTATTCTGTCTTTCTTTCTTAAGCCAATCTTCGAGTTTAGTGATGGAGAAATACCAATAATGGCACACACACAAAAAACAAAATCAAAAGGCCCTGAAGCATTTAAAGTTTGATCAGGAGGACGCAGCAGTCACGTGGCTTCAGGCACTGCTATAGGTCTTCAGCCTGCGAGGATTTCTCCACCGGTTTAAAAACCCGGTTCACATTTACTTGTGTCACTGCACTCACAGGCCCCAGGAGGTGCGCAGGGATGGGGACTGGGGCGTGTCTGTCAACTGTGGCATTGCCCCATGGCCAGGGACAGTGATGCTTCAAGGGCACGGCACCAACCTGGCGAAGGCCGGCTGGGGAGGCCCGCAGCATGGCTCCCTGTCCGCTCCGGGCAGGACCTGGCAGCAAGGGCCACGTGGATGGCCAGGCGGGGGGGGGGGGAATTAAAGCCGCTCCTTACGTATTCTCTGCTGCCTGTGTTCTCCTGTGCTCCTGGAGGACTGGTCTTTACGCCCTGTCTGTCCCCCAGGCCCTCCCATCCTCTTTGTCTTGCACGCACTGCCTGTCACGAGACACAGAGGACGTTTTTTCACCAAATGTACAGCCCATCTTGCAGAAATGATCGCTTTGCACAGTCCCCTAATAGGACCAGAAGAAGGGATTTCAACGTTTATTGCTTTCTAAACATTATTTTCACAGCGTACGTTGATAGAAGATTTTAATGAAAGTGGATAAAGATTAAGAACGTAAAATTGCCACTCTAGGTATTTTGAGCTACGCGTATCTTCTACCCTTTCTTGTTAAGCCTACAAAAATGAAATTATGCCAAATAATTTTGGCTGGCCCCCGCCTCGTCCATAGACTGTGGCTACTTTCTGTGTCATATGTAGTTTTCTGTGCTGTTTTTAGAGGTGCACGGACTCACGGTACTCTGTTTATTCAGGAGTTTTTGTAGCCAGTTCAGAGCGTGCTTGATTTCAGTTTTCTTGTCGTTAAAGGGAAGACAGTTCCAACAGGAGGCTTGGGTCACCTGTGAGGGGACTGGGCAGCTTGCAGCAGCCAGGCAGCTCTCTGCACCTGTGACTGACCGGGACCCTTACCCGGAATGGAAGTGAGGGCGTGTTTGTTTCTACGGTGTTGATGATGAGCGCGTGATGATCAAAGCTGTCTAGGCGGATACTTGGAAGTCTTCCTGGATGATCCTCCGTGGGCCCTGTTTGTGGATGTGAAACCCCAGTCTGTGGGTCAGGGCTGTCTTGGGATGAGCCCCCTTCAGGGGGGCATCCCCCAGGACGGGGCCTTGGGGGAACCCCAAGCTGCAGGCCTCTGGGCCAGCTGGGGCTGGGGAACGATGTTTCCCAGGGGGGGCTAACAGGACCCGGAGGCAGGAGGCACACACATGTGCAGGGCCCGTGGCAGCACCCTCCCCTGCCACCCTGGGCCAAGGACCAAGGGCCGGATCTGCGCCCAGACTGTCCATCTACGTCAGTTTTCCCTGCAGTGGGGACAGGATGCGACGTGGGTCACACCGGCTTCTAACGTCTGGAGACCCGATTCACGTCAGCTGACTCTTCACTCGACAGAGGATTTGCTTGGGGGGCTTCAGACTCAAGGCCAACTTTTACACGGAAATACAGTTAGTTGTGAAAACACGGCCGGAACGTGAGCAGGTCTGTTAGTGTCAGTATCTCAGTGCCCTGATCATTGTGCCAAGCAAACCAGGGCGGTGTCTGAAGGTGCTTTGGTGGAGGTTATTTGGGCACAGTTGTCCAGAGCAGCGGGCCTTGGCATCGCCCCAGTGTCCTGACTGCCACCCAGCTGCTGGGAAGTGCCGGGCAGACCTGTATCTGTATTCGATCCCACGCAGCTCACTTAGGACACATTCCGCGTATCAGGGTCACAAGCCCCCGCAGAGAGGGGACTGGCGTGGTCAGCAGAGAAGCGGGTTTGCATCAAGAGACACCGCACGTCTTCTGAGATTCTTCCCTCCCCCCTCTCCTCCCCACCCCACCTGCCTTTTCCTGGGCCCTCGGTGCACTTTCACCCACATGCTCCGTGCCGGGCAGGTGACATGTGTGGCACCTGCCTTTGGAGGCCACAGATTCAGGGTGGGAGCCGTGGAAAGGGCCCCTCTGAGCCACATCGCGGCCACATCACCCGCCTCTGCCCCGCGACATAGTGAAGATCCCAGTGTGACCATGTCGTAGAAGCCAAACCGTATGATCCCTATAAAGCCCCGGTGTCCTGACCTGCACAAAAGCTGTAGTGAGAGCTCCTGGGACACAGGGGAGCTAGCAGCAGGGAGCACGCGCACCTGCATTCACACTTCTCTCTCCTGCCCTCCCAGGGGGCTCCTGCTCGCCTGGAGGGACAACCCAGGACCCGGTGGCCCGAGCTGGGTATTGAGTCGAGGAGAGTCGCCCCGAGCACTGAGAGGCTGAGGGGGCTTCCTGGAGGAAGGATCCGGAAGGGGGGGGAGGTGTAGGGCTCCACCGAGGGGAGGGAAGGGGGGGGGGGGGGCGTCCAGGCAGAGAGGAGGGTGGTGAGCCCAGACAGCCCCTTCCTTCCTGCCCACCCTGCTGCCACTGGGCGCGGACAGTCATCACCTGAGCCTGGGTCCTGGGAGCTCAGCCCCAGATGGAGGACGGCAAGGCGGGGACAGGGCCGAGGCGGGCATGTTAGCGAGCTCCTGGACGCAACACCGTGGTCATCGCTGCTCTGTGCTGTTGGTTGTAAAGCAGTCCCGAAACCACAGTCACTTCCCGACTTACAGACAGAGTCACAGAGTCGGGTCACCGTACCCGTGAGGCCTGAGGCGGGGCCTGCCCCCACCCCTGTCCCAGAGCGAGAGGCCCTGGAGGGGGGGGTCTCACGAGGTCGGCTCAGGACCCAGGCGGCTGTGGACGGGGTGGCTCCTGGCCTGGCCCTGAGGGCCGGTTTTGCATCGTGTCCCTGACCTGTCCACCTGGACAGGTGAGCGGACAGGTGGCGGCAAAGGGTGTGAGGCTGGGAAGGTAAGAGGAACCAGGAGCTTCCCCCGGGTTGATTCTGCTCCACTCCTGCAGCGTCTGTGGGACAAAGCGGGCCGCCCACCGTTAACCATCGCGAGACTTCACATCAAAATCTGGGCGCCCCCGCTGTTTGGAAGTCGGGGGGGTCTGGGCTGTCGCCTAGCAGGGAAGGGAGGGCCCCTTACAGGGGTGACAGCAGCACCGTGGCCACTCGGTTCTCACCCTCCCCGATGCCCCCCAACCCCAAGGCCCGGTGAACCTGGGGTTCTGAGACACGTACCCTCGTGGCCCCTGACAGGGCCCCCCACTCCAGGCCTGGGGTGCAGACACCTGCAGGATGCAAGAGGGTGTCAGGACAGGATGACCCAGACGACATGGGGGTGGGAGCCTACAGAAGGGGGCTCCTCGGCCCCTGGGCTGGTCAGGAGGTTGGGTGGCCCCCCAACAAGGTTGCTCTGCTCCATCAGTAGAAATAACAGGAACCTGCAGTGAGTGGATTCCGTGTGAATCCCCGTCCTTGTGCTGCGTGTAGGAGACGTTAGTGTCCCACCCCCAGTTTGCAGATGGGTAATAAGGGGATCAGAGGGACAGACAGGACCCTTGTCCAAGATCCCGCAGCACAGCGAAGACACTTCACAAGCAGGATCTGGTCGGGGCCGCCTTCTCCCCGTGAGCTTGGTCTGCCCGCCGGGGCGTGGCCGTGACAGTGAGCGGCCCCCACCCCGGCCCGGCCGACTGGAGCCACTGGCACTGGTCTGACCAAGAAGAAAGACGTTCACCCTTCACTTTTGAGCGTGAAGGGCTTCTGGCCACGTGTGTCTTCAGATTAGGCTCCGTGATCACGTGGTCAGTGGACGGTGATCACGTGGTCAGGGGACGGTGACACGTGCTGCCGTTTGTTTCTGAGGAACAAACCCGCCCGGCTGAGATCCAGAGGGAATTTGGACTTCTCCCCCGGCTGCTCCCTCATTCACAGGCGTTCAGATGGTCTAGGCAGAAACCATTTGAAAATTAATTATCCAGGTAATTGCCTACCACTTAAGTTCACTTTACAAAACGTCAGCTTGACGGTCAGCCCCGCTCGTGGGAAACGGCCTTGGCCCTCGCCTCAGAACCTGGCACCGGCCGTTCCCGCACCTGCTTCCGTCTGTTTGCTGGTGGGTTGGCCGGTTGATCTCGAGTTCCGTGGCTGTCGTGTGTCGCGCTCGGGCTGTGATCAGGTAATAGCGTTCCGTCCTCCCGGTCCCACCTGCAGTCGGGCGGCAGATTCACAGGGGGCGCTCCCGGCAACTTCAAAGTCACTGTCATGTGTCAGAAAATTATTTGAGATGATGCCTGATTCCGCCCGTAATGGATCTTCGTCCTTCACTTAAAGGTTTCCTTACCCCACCTGATGGGGAAGAAAAGCCAACTTTAAGTAGCTTTATAGGTGTCGTTTGATTTCTGGAAAGATTGCTAATCCCAATGGGAATTTATGTAAAAGCATTCAGACCCTGCAGAACAGTCAAGCCTTCCATATTTATCAAGTGCCGCTGTTCTCGCGTGAATAATGCATTCCGGGGCAGGCTCAGTAAATTGCCTTCGTTAATGAATTTCAAAGGTACAGATGGTTGTTGAAGCGTCTTATCTGGTGGGTTTGCTGTTGGAGTTTTGTTATTCGGCTTTTAAATTTCCGTGATTGTTGGAGAGTTTTCCTACATTTTGTAAGAAGTAAGGCAGGGAAAGCAAGAGATACGTTATTTGATTTATTTGATTTTTTTGCCATTAATCCTCTGGACGCGTTCTTTAATACGAGCAAAGGCCTTGTAGTGGATAAGCCCCAGGGGGAGGTAACCCCATGAACAGGCAGCCCCTGGCAGCCAAGGTGGGTGTTGAGTTCAAGGTTCAAGGAAAAGAGAAAAACAGTGACCGTTCCTCTGTCCCTTGCCTTTCTTCCCAGCCAACCCCGCCAGGCCCATCTTCACCCAGCCTCCCCCACCTCCCCGCCCCCATCGCCCGCCCACCACCCTGTAATAACACACTTCGGAAACAGCTAGCTAGTGTGTCATTTAATCTTGGCAACTTCTTGAGAGTCAGACCAGTGCCGTGTCTCCTCCCAAGCTCACTGCATAGAAAAAGGTTTTAAGGGGCGCCTGGGTGGCGCAGTCGGTTAAGCGTCCGACTTCAGCCAGGTCACGATCTCGCGGTCCGTGAGTTCGAGCCCCGCGTCAGGCTCTGGGCTGACGGCTCGGAGCCTGGAGCCTGCTTCAGATTCTGTGTCTCCCTCTCTCTCTGCCCCTCCCCCGTTCATGCTCTGTCTCTCTCTGTCCCAAAAATAAATAAAAAACGTTGAAAAAAAAAATTAAAAAAAAAAAAAAAAGAAAGAAAAAGAAAAAGGTTTTAATAAGAAGCAGATGTGGGGCACCTGGGTGGCTCAGTCGGTTAAGCGTCCGACGTCGGCTCAGGTCATGATCGCTCGGTTTGTGAATTCGAGCCCCACGTCGGGCTCTGTGCTGACAGCTCGGACCCTGGATTCTGTGTCTCCCTCTCTCTCTGCCCCTCCTCTCTCTCTCCCTCCTCTCTCAAAAATAAACATTAAAGTAAAACAATTTTTTTAAAAAGAACATGTAAAAGTGAAAATCGAACTTCCGGGAAGCAATTAAGTAATTTTAAAGTCGTCATTTGATACCTGGGAAGACCAACAGTGTGTGGGTCTCAGCGCTGTCACACGTGGCGGGTGGTGGTGTTGATGACTCCTATCCAGGTGCCTCCAGGTGTTCCCGGAAGGAGCTTGAATTTCTTTCTGGAAATGCAGTTGGGGAGGGGAGAGCGCCCCACACGGGGGTCTCTGCCCACACACCTCCCCCGCTGGCTCACCACCAGGCCCTGGCAAGTGGCTGGACCTCTGTCAGCCCGGGTCAGTGTGGGGTCCCTGCAGAGAGAGGTATCCACAGCACCCACTTCCCAGGCCGTCGGGAGAGTGTGGAATGTGTTCTGTGGGGGCCGGGTCTCGGGAGGCGCTCAGCACCACACAGAAAAGGTGGTGTGGGTGGCAGATTTGTTTTCATTTATTTAAAACCCAAACTTTGGCGTATCTTCCCTAGTAGAGTCACAGGGTGCCATCTGGAACACCGAATGTCCGTCACTGCCCTGCATGCGATCCCACGACCTTCACCTGAATGGTCCTGCCTCTGTTTACGGCGTGGGGCTAATGACACCAAGGGAATGCTTCCCTTCCCCACACACAGACCAGTCACCCTTGCAGAAGAGATCCCGTCTTCAGGGCCACAGACGCCTCTGCGGGCCTGGCCTGTGGCAAGCATGTGTGCAGGGCCTCAGCTCCCTTCCTCCTCGTCTGTCCCCTGGGGGCCCTCGGGGGGCTCAGACCCCCCGTTCAGAGTCCCCGCCAAATGTGAATCAGCAGCGACTTCCTTCCAGGGCACTAGAGTTTAAGCCCCACCCTTAACTAGACTTTGGGCTTCACCAGCAGGTAAGAGGACACGTGCTCTCTGGGAGCCAGGGCCACACAGTCACTGTCACCACCATGCATGGTCCTTGGTGAGAGAATCTGTCTCTGTTGTGGGGCCACCTGACACCCCAGTGGGGGGGGGGTGGGCAGAGGGTGGAGGGCACCTCTGAGGCACAGCCAGGTGTTTGGCCCCTGAGGCAGCTGCTCTCTCAAGCCTGGTCATGTCCGGGGACATGTATTTTACACACCTGGAGAGGGCGGAGCGGCGATGGGCTCAGCAGGTGCATCGTAGGCTTTCCCATCACCATCGTAGGCCCCAAGGAAACTCTGTATATGGCGGGAGGCCTTTTCCGGGAGCCGTTGGGCCTGCATGCGGCCCCTGACCTTGCCTCAGGGGTCCCACACCTGGCAGCCAGGCCCTCTGCCCGGGCTGGGTGGCCTGTGTGATCCCAGCCATCTTTGTCCGCAGATGCCTAATCGCCAGGCCCCAGGGTTGCATGCGCCTCTCCAGTGTTCTGGAATGCGTTGCCTGTGGCCGCGTGCAGAGCACTCATCCATCCCTCAGAAGTTTGTAAAACAGCTTCCATCAAATGAAAACCATGTACCGGCTGCTCTGGGGGCCGAACAGGCAGACTGTCCGCGGAGCTCACATCTGGGGGGCGGAAGGTGCTGCCTTCTCGCACGATGAGTGCAAGAAGGCGCCGAGCGTGGCGGCCGTGGGGCAGAGAATGAGGGCCACCCTGTGGGGAGCACCCTGCTGTTTCTTCGGGAGCTGTGGACCCTCCATCCGCTCGCCTGTCCCCCCCGGGGTGGGGTCTCCGTTCTCAGTGGCACCCCCCACGCTGCCCAATTGCACATGTATCAGACTTCCTATCTTGTGTGACGCTTTCGACATGTCTAGACTGCGAGCACCATTGGGGGGTCAGGGCGCACCCGTGGGACGTGCTCAAAAGGTTTTTGTCACTTAAGAGAGAGTCGCAGCTCCGTACAGAGAGGTTCCGTCCACCCTTCATCCACTTGATGGGGTATCACAGTCGGTACCACGCCCAAGCCCGTCCCGTCAGCCGTCAGTCCTGCACCTGGGCGTGCGTGTGTGCGGTTCCACGCGGTTTTTAAAGTGTGTGATCGCTTGTTTAGCGCAAGGTGAACCGACCAGCCTGCTCTTCACCTAGCTCCTGACGGCTTCACATCAGCTTCTGCCTCTGATGAGAAATACGCCCAAACGCTCACTCAACCAGCGGTCACTGATAGTGCCCGCCCTTTCTTCCGGCCTCTGTGCTGGCTGCTGGGGACACAGAGGTGACCAAGGTGGAGGTGGTTCCTGTTCTCGTGGAGTTGGTGGCCCAGAACGGGAGCCGGCAAGGAAGTGGTCAGATGCCACCTGTGTGGAAGTCGGGCGTGGTGGGTGTTAGTGAAAACCCCTTGATGCGGAGGCCAAGGCTCGCTGGGCACAGGTGGGAGGGAGGGGCGTTTAGGCCACCCGGAGCCCAGAGGTCTGTGGCCCGGTCAGAACCTGAACGAGGCTGGTTGGGTGCCCCCGGTGTGAGTGGGGCGGTGGCTCAGGAGCGTGCCGGGGCGGGCCCACGTCAGGAAGGCTGCGGGCAGGGCAGGAAGCTCGGACTTGGATGGAGTTGGGGCTGTATACGTACCACGTACACGGAACAGCTTCGCCGTGATATAACGCACACACCTTTCAACGCAGGTCAGTGGCGTTTAGTGTTCTCAGACTCACGCGGTCACCACCACCGTCCAGGTTCAGGGCAACTTCATCACCCCCAAAGGTTGTCTGTAGTTTTATCTCATGTAGGTTATTTTACCACCACAATCAAAACCGAAGAGTGGTTCGTGTCCCAAGGCATACACTTAAAATGACTCTCTGGCATCCCTGTGACATAAAGGAGGGTCACAAGGACGGCATGCGCCACCCACGGGGTTCCCACACCCGGGCAGGACTCCACTAGAAGACCCAGCCGGGGGCCTGTGGCCCGTCGCTGGGCCCCCTGGGTGGGTGGCAGCTGCCGTGTTGGACGCAGCTAGGTTGGTGACTTCAGTGGCTCAGGTGGGCATTGAGGTTGGGGACCTGACTCTCCGAAACGATGAAGAGCTGTTGGAAAGTGCTGAACAACACAAGGGACGACGCCCCCTCTCTTCATGTGATAATGTCCCTCCTGGGAAAATTCACTGCAGATTGAATCCCTGCCAGATCAGGTGATGTTTACATGTAAGACACAATTAAGGTCTGGGCCCAAATGATTCTAAGCTTACAGGACAAGCCACATCAGCTGTGCACATGGAACTTCTCATGCTTTGCAGGACGACTTGGCATCCCTAGTCCTTGCCCACCAGATGCTAAAGGCACTCAGACGTGGTGATAACAACAGTGTACCCCGCTTGTTGTCAAAACCACTCCTTGGGATGGTGCCATCCCCATGAGAGCCACTGTGATCGGCTAGGAGTTCCTCATGGACCCTGTAGCTAGTCCTTACACTTCATCTGTAGTAGGGGCCCTGGCTCGTGTGAAGTAGCCAAATAAACATGGATGGATGGATGGATGGATGGATGGATGCATGGATGGATAGATGGATGGATGCAAGGATGGAAGGAAGGAAGGAAAGAAAGAAGGAAGCATGATGGATGGATGGATGGATAGAGAGATGGATAATATGGATGGATAGATGGATGGATGGATGGATGGATGGATGGATGGAAGGAAAGAAGGAAGGAAGAAAGGAAGGAAGGAAGGAAGGAAGGAAGGAAGGAAGGATAGGTAGAAAGATGATACAGATGAATGGGTGGATGGATGGATGGGTGGATGGATAGATAGATAGCTGATACAGATAGATCGATGAATGGATGGATGAATGGAGAGATGGGTAGGGGGATGGCTCTTAAATATCACTGTCCTTGAAGTACCCTCTGGAGCCTGCTCTCCAGCATATGTGCTGAGCTCACCATCTCTGGCCGTTAGCATGAGTGGACCGCTCCACCCCTAAGTAGACTGTGTTGGGAACTTGGTGAGTAAAAACCATATTTTGCTGTCATGAGAACACTAAGTTATGCAAGCGTCTGAGGTTTTACTGTCGGTCAGTGGTTCCCAAAGGTGGTTTTGCTTTCTCTCTAGGGCTCATTTAGCAATTCCTGAGAACAGTTTTGGTTGTCACAGCCTCAGAGATTGTGCTGGCATCTAGTGGGTAGATGCCAGGGATGCTGCCAAACGCCCTGCATGTGCAGGAAACATCCCACCTGCCCAGGACAGCCCCCGTAACAAAGAAGGATCCAGCCAGGCTGTCAAAGTGCTGGGATTGAGAAACTCTGCCCCAGGTGATCGGCTGTACTACGTTTAAGCTACTGGAATGCGAATTAATTGATTTTTGGAATATTGAAGACAGCCTTGAACAAAATGGATGCACAAAGAGCACCTACAGAAGACGAGAGACCTGGGGGAGGAGCTCCAGGGCTGAGCTCTGTAAGGACGTTCCTCCGGGTGTCTTCAGAGCAGAGGGTGCGCCCTGTATGTTAGATGTGTCATTAGTGTGATTATATATACTTACGTGGAGACACAGATGTTCTATAAATGCAGCGATGCTTCTGAGAATAATAGGAAAACTTCTCCTGGGGGTGAGCAAGTTAACAGAGAACGAGAAGCCTGGATTCACAATGGGTAATAAATGGAAACTTGCCGCACAAAGAAAAATCGGTGTTTTAATTTGTCAGAAAATTACTGACTGGCGGGAGGTGCTTTGTACCAGAGCTCTCCTTTCAGAGCGTGAATTTTCCTTAAAAGAGAGCAAACCTGTGTTTACTGTCTCTGTTGGACAGAGCCATTTGAAAACAATGAGGACTTACATGGAGTTCACAGACAGCCGCCTTGTTGCAGTAACCACACGGGCCATTTTGGAAACAATTAGTTGTTGCCCACATCTGCCGCTATGGCCGCCGCAGCCAGTTTCTCTGTGTACCTTAGAGGTGGGCAAAACCTCCGATTAGTTTCTTTGTTCACTGGAGCTTCACATCGCCCCGCACATCTCCGGAGTGAGGGAGTGACTTGTTTTATCCTCCCTCAAGTAACTCTGGTAAGGGTAACCCAAACATAGAGCTGGAGACATTAGGATATACGGTTATTCTGAGAAAGTTGACCAGCAACGCAGCCAAAATTTGGTGATGGTATTGATACAATGGTGTTGGTGACTGTGGTCTGATGATGAAAGTGGCAGTTATGATGGTGGTGGTGATGATGTTGATGATGTTGGTGGTGGTGATGATGATGGTGACAGTGGAGGTGGAAGTGATGGTGATGGAGGTGATGATGGTGGTGACAATGGAGGTAGCAGTGATGGTGATGATGATGGTGATAATGATGATGTCAGTGGAGGTGGCAGTGGTGACGGTAGTGATGATGGTGACAGTGGAGGTGATGATGATGATGTGATGGTGGTGGTGGTGATGGTGACGATGGTGATGGTGGTGATGGTGATGGTGATAGTAATGGTGATGATGGTGATAATAGTGATGATGATGGTGACAGTGGAGGTGACGATGATGATGTGATGGCGATGATGGTGATGATGATGGTGGTGGTGGTGATGGTGGTGGTGGTGATGACTGAAGCCGTATCAGTGTCGGCAGAGCTGGCCTCTGGCCCTGCTTGCCTCCCACCAGTGATCTCACACATCTCTTGGCCTCAGCTCCTCCTGCTCCTCCCCTGCACCTCCTGCCTCTGAGCTCTGGCCAGTCCCATAGTCCATCCATCCTGGGGACCAGCAAGCTTGGCCCATCACCTGGGACTTCACATTTTTTTATTCTCTCTGGAAGTCTTTCACCCAGATCTCCCTCTGGCTGTCTCCTTTTGGTCAGTTTGCAGCCCAACTGTCCCCTGGAGCCTCCCCAGTGCCCCTTCGCCATCTCAGTGTCCTTTTACACTTGTATTGCCTGATGCACAGGCTTAGCTTCTCTCTGGCCTGTTCAGCCATCACCCTCTCCAGGTCAGCCACGTGAGAGCAGATATGGGCACTAGGCATCGCTGTCCCCTAGTTCCTGGCCTGTGCAGGTCTAGTGGGAAGTCACCACTGAGAATCCCTGAACCAGAGTTTTGTGTGTACTTGTAGGATGGGGTCAGGGTTTGAGGGGCTGTTAGGTCCCCAGCAAGGAATGGGCATCGTGAATCGGCAATCCCAGGACCCCATCCTGGGGGTGCCCATCTCATTTCAGCAGCGACTCCTTTTGGGGCACACAATGGAGCCTGTGTTTTATGTTTATGAACCAAGAACGTGTCAAAGCTCCCTTCTCGTTTCTGTCTGTGAGGCAGAAATAACGTCCCTGACTCTCGCATGTGTGTGCATTCAAAGACCGTGTTGTGCCCTTGTCTAAAATCACCTCTTTGAACGTCACACCTCTGAGGTGGGGAGAGGGACACACAGAACCTTAGTGGTCTGCCGAAAGTTTCAACTTTGGGTTTTCAGCGCATGCTGACCCCAGGGCCCACAGGGACCTCCCTCTGGGGGTCTCTAGGCCAGCAACCACCTGCAAAGTCTAGAAGCGCTGGGCGAGTGGAGGTCAGGAAGCCGCCCACATATCGGGCAGGTGGCCGACACCAGGGCCCGAGAGGGCGCCATGCCAGTCAGTCGATATTCTCCATTAGTAGGAAGTCAATAAACGTTTGCTGGATGAATGTGCATGGGCGCAAACCTCAAGGAGAAGAGGGGTCAGGAGCACGTCACCCACGCAGGTGTGTAATAAGCACTGAGTGACCACACGCCCTGCTGTTAGCGCTGTCTTTGCTCATTGGCACCCCAGCTCCGTTGCCAAGGAAGGGAAGCCTGTGATCGATGTAGCAAGGCTCTGGAGCAGAGAAGAGGTGCGTCTTGTCCTGCAAGGAACAAGGTGAGCCCAGGCGATCGGAGGTGAGACGTGCTTCCTTCACTTGGGCCCGGGAGCCAGCCGGTTCTTCTGATGTTTGGCCTTACGACGTGATTGGGAGATCTGGGTCTCAGCTTTTTGCTCTGACAGGGTGCAGTAGGGGGCTCAGAGCCCTAGACTCACCTGCCGTTGGGGGACCTGGTTTTACAGTGTCTGCACGTGGGGGCTGGGATGGAAGCAGCCAGGCCACCCCGATCCGGGTGTGAATGGAGCTGTTCCCAGGAGCAGGTGGTGAGGCGGCCCCTGTGGGAGGGGAACGTGTTGAGTGGGTGACCCTGGGGCCCTTGAGCGGTGGCTGAGCTGGCTGTCTCTCCTAGAGAGGGGGTCTCGCCGCGGAAGGGAGCAGGGGGTGCCGAACTTGGCTTCAAGGCGGCAGTGCACGTCTCAGAGCTGGGGAGACCGATGAGGTCTTCTGTTTCGCCAGCGACTCGATAAATGGCAGTGGTCACCTGTTACTATGAAACCCAGCCTTGTTGCTCCCTGCTGGCCTGCTTGGCAGCTGGGCCCGCTGCCTCGGCTCTCCCGACACCCCCCGGGGGATGGGCCCCTGCGCCTCGGTGGTCCTGCCCCGATCTGTTTGCAGCTTTTTCCCGAGACGTTACCAGTGCACGCTGGCGGAGGACCAGGTTCCTAACGCAGAACCGGGCCTACTGTGTAGACCCCCGACTTTGAACAGTGAGTGTCGTTATCTCCCCTCTTTCCCCCGGTTTTGTGCCAGTTGTTAGGAAGGGAATATTGGCAATGTCAGGAGCAAATTGGATTAGAAAAACACAAAATCCCTAAGCCGGGACTTCAGCGGGGAGGGAGACAGCCTTGCTACAGCCCCTCCACTTCCCCCGCAATTAAAAGGGGCACAAAGCAAAGCAGCACTTGGCAAGCACTGCCTCTTAATTGTCAGTTGTGCGGGATTAATGAACTACATTCCTTCGCCGAAACACAACATGCGGACGGTCAAGACTTGACGCCTCGGCGGTGGGAAAGCGCCTTCGTAGATGATCTTCGGAGAAATCGCAGGTGACTTCCCTGCCTCGGGAAGGATGGGGAGACTGCAGGCCCGGTGACGAGGCATCTTTTCAGACAGTCTGCGTGAGTGGCTGGCTCCAGGCGGAGGGAAGGCACCGGCTCCTGAGGGCAGGGGTGGAGGCCTGGGAAGCACAGAGGCACCCCCCCCACCCCGGGTGGGAGGGGAGGCGCCTGCCGTGGGGGTGGGGGCTTGACTGCTTTTTCCCTAAACTCCTGCTCCCCTGCACTTGGTGTCGTGTCCTCCTGTGTCGTTTCTGCATTTGCTCGCTTACCCTGTGCACCGACCTGGAGTCGTCCCGCCGGGATGCGCACCGTTTGCAGAGGAATCTTACAGAACGAGCGCACGGCCCTTGCACTTGACTGGCATCTGCTGCCCAAGGCGCTGGAAGCCGCGTGAGCTCCCAGGGCCGGAGGTCAACGTGAAACCCAGTGGCAAATCCATGAAAAATTAAGATGCCCGCTAAACATTGAGTTGACACAAAGGATTGGTGCGTCCGGCCCTCCCGGCTCAGGCCCCAGGGTGGCACCCGTGTGCACGAGAGGTCATGATGCGACAGCGAGGCTCTTTGACCAGGAAGTTGTCGAGGAGGAGGGGTGAGCTGGACTCATGAGCAAGTCCCCAGATCAACCCAGGACCGGAAAGTGCTATGGCCCTGCAGCACCAGCTGATGAAACCCATGACGGGAAGAGTGTTTGGGCGTCTCTGTGTTCGCCTTTCCGAAACCTCCTTGCAGATTAGAACTTTCTGTGGGGATTGCGCCTCGCTTCACTGGGTCCTCTGGGACAGAAACACCCTGAGGACTCCGTACTTCGGACACCACTCCCTCCGAATCCCTGCTGAGCAGCACACAAAGGTTTTGCCTGATTGCAAACATGACCTGCTGGGGTTTCCTCTGTGTCCTCCGTGGCCAAGGACTCCTCAAAGTAGCTGTGGGTCTTCCAAGGTGGAGGAGAGTCATTTTTATGCAAACAGTTGGTATTTTTAGTAAAATTTTTCTTACCTATTTGGGTTTTTTGTAATTTTTATTTTATTTTTGAGAGAGAGAGACAGAGCATGAGCAGGGGAAGGGCAGAGAGAGAGGGAGACACAGAATCCAAAGCAGGGTCCAGGCTCCGAGCTGTCAGCACAGAGCCCGATGTGGGGCTAGAACCCACGAGCCGTGAGATCATGACCCGAGCCGAAGTCGGATGCTCAACCGGCTGTGCCACCCAGGCGCCCCTTTACCTGTTTGTTAAATAAGGGGGCCCTGCAGTTCTGGCTAAGGATTCCTTAATCTTTTCCTGCTTCTATATTCTAAAGGTAGTAAAATCACATTTTTTTTTAAGTTTATTTATTTTGAGAGAGAGAGAGAGAGGAAGGGAGAGAGAATCCCAAGCAGCCTCCACACTCAGCACAGAGCCTGACATGGGGCTCAGTCCCACAAACCCTTGAGATCATGACCTGAGCAGAAATCAAGAGTCAGACACTTAACCGACTGAGCCCCCCAGGACCCTGACAGTAATAAGTTCACTTTAAGTAAATCCTTACATAGATTTCCTCCCTGTTGAGCTCGTCCCTGGCTCCCAAGCAGAGCTAGATCCTGACAACTGCCACACCTTCCACCTGCTCCCTCTGAGCCCAGGGCTCTGGGCGCCACGTAGACCCCTCCCTCCACCGGCCGGAGGCACCTGCCTGGGCGGGCGACCGAACTGCATGAAGGCAGCCCCGCACCAGCCGGGACCACGGCTTCAGCTCTGTCCACCGTCCTTGTCGTGGGCTGACTTTCCAAAGCCCAGACGGAACAGGCCTCCTCTTTGCTGTTGAAAAGAACTTCCGTTCTCTGTTGAAGCTCCAGGTCGTGCTCAGTGAAATCACACCACTGGGGATGGAAGCGGACAGCTGGTGACAGAGCAGGAGTCTTCAGGGGAGGAGAGTCAGACGGGTGAGAATTCCCTGGGGGGACGCGGGCACCGGGGTCACAGCAGCAAGACGTCCACGAAGGAAGCACACGCCAAGTACTGGAGAGCCAGAGCCCCGCCCAGCGAGATCTCGGCAACATAACCCATGCTCGACGCCAGTGACGCCTCGCCCACACGGCGGCCCGGGACCCCAACCCCGCCCGAGTCTGCACTCAGCACCCAAGCTCCCAGGTGTCCCGACCAAGCTTCAAGCGGCTGCTCCGGGGTGAGGCTCACCGGGGGACCCCTCCAGTCGGCCCGGAGTGAAGACAGAGGCTTCCACCGTGCACACCTGGGGTCCCAGGTGAGGAGTCTGAGGGCCCAGCAATGAAGCTGTCTGAGTCACGGCACCAGAACCGTGAAAGAGACCCCGAAGCAGGCAAGCAAGATCTTAACATCCCCGTAACGGGGACCAGAGAGCACAGAGCGCCTAGCTCCGCTAGAACTGAAGACGTTCACATGGGGGTGAGCGCCAGGAAGGAACTGGAAGAAGCGGGGCGGGCGGTGCTGTGAGTTGGGCCGCCGGCGTTTGTTGATCGACGCTCACCGCAGGTAGGCTCCTACCCGCCCACAGAGACCGGGAGGCGGGGGCCCCGCCTGCTCCGTGGAGCCTGGTGGGAGTCATTCCTGGTCGGGTAGAGGCAGGATTCACAAGTGCGACGTTCCAAAACAGATGCTCTAAGAAAGGGAGGTCGGGCCCGTAGTCAGGACGACACTCCTGCCCCAAAGTTGCCGAGCTGAGCGGAGTGCGACCGTGGTCAGCGGGGAATGGCAAAGTGTGGTTGGAGCTCGAGCCGGCCGGCGGGAAGCCGGGACAGGTGGCCCTCCTCCTGGCGGTTGATTTCCATGCTGACGCCACCCCTGTCCACGCACTTAGAAGTTAGTGGGGTCAGCGCTGCCTCTTCTCATAAGACTTGTTCCTTTGCGACACGTCACTTTTTGGGGAACTTGGTACGTTGGGGCCTTGCCTGGTGTCAGAAAGACAGTCCCAGAAGGACGGGTAAGCCCTGTTACGGTCAAACAGAGAAAAGCAGTATTCAGTTAATGCTGTCCCTGCGTATTATGTTTTTTAAACAGTCCCAGTAGGCTTGTTTCCAGCTGTAATTATTATAGATGGGATCTTACTAACTTCCACTTGGAACCCGGAACAAATATAAGGAGCGAGTGTTTGGAGTATGTTCTGGGCCGTTTTCAGGTTGTAGTAAAAGAAGTTAACGCCACCCCTGTAATTTAGTTGAGAGATGACAGTCCGACATTGGGCTGTTGACCAGAATATCCTCATTTGTTATTACCTCGGAGGGCCCGGCCTGATGATGGGCCAAGACATCGTTTTGCTTTTGCACACAGAATTCTGTCCCTGAGTGGTGAGTACTACCAGAGAAGGTTAATTGATTTGGGCAATTTTGGACACAAATGGCTTCCCTGGATCCTGGAGTGGGGGTTGGAGGAGCCAGCTAGACCAAGGGGTCCCTCGGATGGGCTTTATTAACAGTCCAATAACTAACTTGGACGTCTCTGCTGTCCTTGGGGTGAGAAGCAATTCAGCCTTCATGTGCTGAGCCCAGATCCTCTCCCGAGCGAGTGGGCACTCGTGCCAGTACCCGCCGCTGGTGGGGGATGGGCTCGCCACTCACTGTGGGCTCCGAGCTGTTACCAAACTAATTTTCACTAGAACAAAGAGGCCGCTTGCAAACCAGAGGCTCAGCGCGAAGGAGGACTCTCCTTTCCAGGTCACGCTTCTTAACATCTTTCCTGTTTAATAAGCTAAAAGTCTGAAAGTGTCGAGTTTCTTTAGAGTGCGTGTGAGTTTTATATGCCCACACACTTAAAAGATGTGTCTGAACATCCCCGGTGACTGTCAGCGGGGACTTGGGTCAGGCGTGTGGAGTTCTTGAAGGGGCAGCGTGGTGTGTGTTTTCTGTCCCTCTGGGAACGAGGAAGGGGCTCATCATAGAATTTGCTGGAGGGTCTGCATTTTGATTTTTGGGCATAGCTTACCTGCTGCTTTCCAGTGTTTATCCAAGCATCCAGGAAGAATGGGATTTCTGTGGGATTATGCACTAGAAAAAGACTTTCCAGGGAGGCCCAATAACGGGGAGGGGCTGGTGGATATCAAACCCGGGATTTTTTTTTTTTTTTTACACTCTCCTATTCCCATGGGGCACCTGGGTGGCTCAGTCGGTTAAGTGTCCCACCTCGGCTCAGGTCATGATCTCACGGTTCGTGAGTTCGAGCCCCGCGTCGGACTCTGTGCTGACAGCTTGGAACCTGGAGCCTGCTTCGGATTCTGTGTCTCCCTCTCTCTCTCATGCTCTATCTCTCTCTGTCTCAAAAATAAAGAGACATTAAAAAAAAAAACAAAAAACTGTAAGCCAGAAAAACAGATTCTCAAGTCTGGTGTACTAGTTTATGGGGACTAAAATACAGCCTTATGTATTTATTTATTTATTTATTTAGGACAAATTTGGACTTTCCTGTGTTCTCCATAGACTACCTTCCAAATTACTTTGCCTGTGTGAGCTCGCTGATGAAGGAAGTGTCTATGTGGGACGGCAGGGAAATAAAATCAAATCCTCCCCTGGGATGGGCTTGTGTTTTGAGTTCATCACATTTAGCTCAGCACGTGAATCGCATGTAGTTACGTATCATCCACCAAAGGAGACCTGAATTTCCACTTCCTTCTCTCCGCCGTGGCCACCGTTCCTGCCACCACAGCAGCCGACTGACGGGGGAAAACTGGACACTTGCTAAGAACAGGCCGCCTATACGCATCGAGGCCCCAGCATAAGACGACTAGATTCAAGTGGTTTTTTTTAAGCTTCTCTCCAGATGTTTGACAATATGTGAACACAGCTGTATTATCTTGACCAAAATAGTTGATTTTGCTGCAGTCCTATTAGATACCATTCTCCTCCCTGTTTTGTTTTTTTTTCCTTTTATAAAAACGGCTACAAAGGGGAAGCCTGGGCTGTAGTAGGGAGCAGAGAGCCACGGGGAGGAAGAACCGTGCAGGAGGCAGGCCTCAGGCCGGCCCCAGGACCACCGTGGGGGCCGACGCGCTGGCTCCCCAAATGAGATGAGGTCCCAGCTACAGGGCGATGAGTTCAGGGTCCGTCCTTCCCTGGTTAGAGTGGCCCGGATGGCTCCCCAGTCACCCTGTCCTTTCTTTTTTTTTTTTTTTCTACACGTTTTTTGTTTTTTTTGCTTATTTACGTTTTTTTTTTTTGGGACAGAGAGAGACAGAGCATGAACGGGGGAGGGGCAGAGAGAGAGGGAGACACAGAATCGGAAACAGGCTCCAGGCTCCGAGCCATCAGCCCAGAGCCTGACGCGGGGCTCGAACTCACGGACCGCGAGATCGTGACCTGGCTGAAGTCGGACGCTTAACCGACTGCGCCACCCAGGCGCCCCCACCCTGTCCTTTCTTAAAGTTGCTGAAGACGTTCATTCAAGATTGAAATTCTCATCTGTACCTCTCTTCTCCCCGTAAGCAGTGATGTTTCCGGGGATTTTAATAATACCTGCCATTCTGAAAGTGCCTACAGCGTGGCGGGCTCTTTAGTGAGTTCTCCATCTGCTTCCCACACCCAGCCTGCGGGGACGCGGGGGCCACCTGTCCGGTTTGCGGGGGAGACGGGAGGCGCCCTGCCACCCAAGGCCACGCTCTCTTCATTCTCGAGGCCACGGCCAGTTGACCTAAATCAGGCCCGACCGAGATGCTGACGACCAACAAAGAACGTCTCGTGTGCTGTTACCAAGCCAACATTTGTTAAACGCTAAGACCGCCTTCCGTTTCTGCTGCTTGTTTTTTGAAAGCTTATGTGTATGCGCTGGTGACTCTCCCCACTTGCCATTCTTGTGGCCGAGTCTCTGAGGCCTCGTCTTGAGTGCGCTGAGAAACCACGAGCTTGCCCTCACCGCTCGCGCTAGCCCTGCTGTGGTACCGCCAAGAGCAGCAGCCCACGCGTGTGCAGGACGCAGGGTGTCTGCCAGAAGACGCGTATCAGCCGTTGGCGCACACGCGGCTTGAAGTTCGAGGACCGGCCTCAAGACCACCCTCCCTTCTGAGGTCGGCTGCAGAGCTCAGGGGTCCCCAGGACCACCCTCAGGGTTCGATAACTCGCGGAGACTCCCAGAACTCGCTAAAACCCATCAGAGTGATGGAGAAGTCTTCTTCCGGCAAAAGGACCCAGATTAAAATCAGTCAAGGGGGAGCCCAGGAGGGACCGCGTGGGTAGACGCACGGGGGGAGCCCAGGAGGCACCGCTACGGGGTAGTGTCCACTGTCCTCTCCTGTTGGGCACGGCAGCACCCATGTGTGACGGCGTGCATAGAGTGGCACCAAACGGGCTCCCTCAGGCGTCCAGAATCTTGGTGTGAGTTCTGTCACTGAGGCACCGTGGACCAGCCCATGGCTGACCCCGCCTGCAGCCCCTCTGGGGGTCCACCCGACAGCACGGCCCAGAGCCCCCAGTCCACATCGCAGAGTTCCTCACTGGCCCCAGGCCCCAGCAAAGAAAGGCACCATCAGGCAGGACGCCCCCCCCCCCCCGGGGCGGAGGGCCAAGGCCGGCTTGACTTTCACAAGTGAGTTCAAGACTTCGACCACTTCGCGGGAAGCTGTTGTAATTTCGGTAGCTTGTGGTTGGTTCCGTGACGTCCGCAGCATCTACTGATGAGTTTCTTCGGCAAACACTGCCGCTGGCCTACATTTTTGCAGGAGGCAGAATTGAACGCATGTCTGCTTTGTGACCAAATGGGAATCCCCTGTTTCCCTTTTGCTGGGAAAGGGACGTAGCTACTTCCCCACACAGTTAGGTCACGTGGTAAAACTTTGTTCTTACTGAACGTTCTTTGAATACGAAAGTATGACACGGTATGAAACCGGTGGTCTGTGCCCGGCAGCTTCACGCCAGGCCTTGACCTCGCGGCACAGAGTGGGGGGCGCAGAGCCTCGATCCTGGCGTTTGCCGATTACTGGGCTGCATCCCGTGGCCTGTTTCGAGCTGCAACGTGACGGCACTGACCGTGGGCTCGGGAGAGATGAAAGTCGCACCTCATCATATGGGATTTCTGCCTTTGGGCATCAAGAGGCCTGAATAACCCCGACAGCATTCAAGTTAGTAGAACGTAGTGAAATAATTAGGAAGTGAGAAATTTTGAGTATTCATTACGCACATTTTTAATATAATATATTAATTGTGAGTGTAATCCATTTAGTGTTTTTTTTTTTTTAAGTTTATTTATATACATGGAGAGTGAGAGTGCTCAAGAGAGAGCTGGGGAGGGACAGAGAGACAAAGGCGAGAACAGAGGATTCCAAGCAGGCTCCGTGCTGACAGCAGGGGCTCAAACCCATGAACTGTGAGATCATAAGCTGAGCCCAAGTCGGACCTTTAACCGACTGAGCCCCCCAGGCGCCCCTGTACTGTGTAGTTTTTAACAGTGTCTGTGTTTAACAGCAGGAGGACCCGTTTTCTGGGTATTTAAGAACAGGCTCTATCGAGCCAATAGGAGTCCGCCGCAGCCGAGAGGGCCGTGATCGGAGGGGTTGCCGGCCCCTCCCCTGAGAAGCCAAGCGTCTCCCGCGTCGTCTCTGCCAGCATGTTGTTTTCTCCATTCCGAAGTCTTTATTTGCAGAAATAACCTATTTTAGGAGCTCGCGTTTTAACCAACGGGCCCCATAACTTAATTCATAAGCAGAGAGTTGAATTTCCGGTTCACTTAGCAAATTGCTTACGGTTCTCGGTTCTATGCACTTGTAATAAAATACATTGTGGGTAAAAAAGCCCATCATGTCTGTATGGTTTTCTTAAAGCAACTTTAAATAAGGCACTGAGCACCGAGTGGCTTGCACACGTGCACACACGTTCTCTCACACCCGTGCCGGGAGGAGGGAACGCTGCTGATTTTGGTGCCCAGCTCTGAATGCATGGCTGCTACCTGTGTCCTTTTTTCTCTCATCTGTGTCACTGTGTACCAGTTCGTGCTTTCACGGCGCGTCTTCTGGATTCTGTTGGAAAAAGCATCGGAGAGTATCGGACCACCCTGGTTCTCTGTATAGATCCAGGCTGCTTTGTCGAAGGGTCAGAGAGGATGACTTTTTAACTTCCTCCATTTTCTGGATCCTTGGAACACATCCACCCAGTGAGACATTCTTCTGTAATGGAATAGTACATTATTATTGGTGTGCCTTGATACGAAAGAAATGCAGTGCCTTGGGGATCGTAAATATCATCAATTCCCACAGGTTGGGAGAGAGACTGCAATATTTTTTAGATTATTAAGAAGGCTTCTCTTACCTCCGATGGGAAGAGAGATGAGTTTTATAATCACTATGCCCTGGGTGACGTGGGTGAAGCAATCAAACCCTCTCTTTAAGACATAATTATGATTGCTTTCAACATTCTTCTTTCTGGAAATATCCTCCTTTTTTTCTTTTTTTCTTTTTTTTTTTTTTTTACTGCCTGGGGCATTTTTATATATTCTATTAAGAAAGTTCCTGCTGTGGCTGATGGCACCAGCACTCTGTTGTTTCCACCTTGGATGAGGTTTTAGAGCATATTATTGAGGACTTCAGAACATTCTATCTGGAGTGCAGGCTGCAGGGTTTGCTTGTCAACTTTGGGGTTTTCATTGCCACTAGGCAATCTGCTTCCTAGTATCATTTGTTGCCAGGATCTCTGAAAGTATTAAATACTCCAGGCAAACACCGCACGAGGAGAATCTGCCCGTTCCCCCCTGTCATTTGTGATGCGTGCAACTGGAGCCGTCCCACGTCTTGCAGGAGGCGCTCTGTTTGCAAAGCCTGCAAATATGAACCACCTACGAAACTCACCGGACAGGGGATGTGTGTGTTATGAGGTCGGTAATGCACAGCCAACCCCCCCCCCACCCCGACTACTGTGAGCGCAGTGCTAAAGAGTGCCAGGGAAGATGCCGAGCGTCTGGGGAGAAATTAGACGTGTCCCGAGCCTCCCTCGGACTTGCACACCCTCAGACACCCAGATCTGAAATCTGAAATCCCATTCCACCAAAAGGGGATGTTCCCGGAAACATGGTGTTCTGGGTCGGTGCCCCCAGCCCCTCCTGCCTTCCCCTTCTTTGCTGTAGGACTTCTCTCCCTCCCCCTCCCTCCCCCTCCCTTCCCCTCTCTCCCTTCCTCCCTTCCCCTTCCCCTTTCTCCCTCTCTCCCTCTCCCTCCCTCTCTCCCTCCCTTACCCTCCCTTCCCCTTTCTCCCTTCCTCCCTCCCTTCCCCTCCCTCTCTCTCCCCTCCTTCCCCCTCCTTTCACCTTTCTCCCTTCCCCTCCCTCCCTTCCTCTTCCTCCCCTGAAGCTTCATGCTTCACAGTAAACCTCACCTCTGCTTTCATGGCGGTCTAGAAATGTTTGCACACTTCCTATTTTGCCATGGACTACAAACGAACACCACTGTGAGATAAATTTGCATCATGTTGGCTTACCGACTTTGCAGGAAATCTTCCTTTTGGCACGGCTTCTGCGTCTGCCTGTGGGTGTCATGGCCAGAGACAGAATTCCAGGTAATGCAAGCCTCAGTACAGACACCGAATGTGGTCCAGGTGAGGAAGAGCCAGCCCCTCAGGGGCAGGAGGGGGCCTGGTGTCGTCACCACTGGGGCAGTGACACTGGTGATAATTAGCATTGCCAGGTGGACAGTGCTACAGCCCCTAGAAGTAATGTGAGAAAACTCGAAATGCTTAATTCTGGTTAATGAGGACACTTGATGTTCTTTGCTGGACTAGTAATCGGAGCTAAAGACCAAACACACAATTTTTACAACAGATGTGATTTTGACTCAGGTCTCAACATTTTGTTGGAGTTTCTCTAAGCTCTTAATCCACAAATGTTTTGTTAATCTCAGCCCTGAGTTGAGTCCTGAAATAGGAAAGCTCCAGAAAAGCAGGGGGGTTGGAGTGCTGGTTCCTGTGCGTGGGAGGATGGAAGTCAAAATCACAATTTGCAGAACGTCCCTGCCTGCCAGACCAGTCGAGAGAGCGTGTGTGTGTGTGCTCTGATCATGTGTCCTAAACGTACAGGTGTGTGTGTGCCTCTAGACGTGGACCCTGCGCATACGTGTATATATGCAAATTCCTACATGTACAGATTTAATTCTCGCGGCGACACTACCGGGTGGGCTCTTTACTTTCCTCGTCTCACGGCCGAGGAAACTGAGGCTCAGAGATGAAGTGAGACACGGTGGTGACCGCGACCCCCACCCCGCCCGCCGGGCACCAGCGCTGCCCTAACACCCCCTTCAGGGCTCTGTGTGCGGTGAAGGCTCCGCGGTGAGGTACTAGGCAGGGTGAGACCGACCGTGAGTTTAAACCGTGTGTTCGGAAGCTTTTTCCAAAACAAAACAACATTTCAGAGGGTGGTTGAGGAGATGCCGTTGGGGACAAGATTGGGTCTGCTCACTGGCACGGGCGGGACCATGCTCAGGGCCACTAAGGTGAGGTCACGGGCCAAATTGAGTCTCAGAACAGAAACACAGCTGGGCCCTCCTAGAGGAAAGAATGCAGAACCTGGACCCAGGTGTTAGAAGACCTGAGCAGCATCGAGGGAAGCAGGGGGAGGGGCAGCTAGAGGTGAGTGAAGGCCCGAAGACATACCTGTTCTCAGCTGGAGGCCGGGGCCCAAGCAGGGCGGGGTGCTGGGCCCCGGTGAGGGACAGGTGCCCCGGCCGCTGCCCCCGCACCTCCTTCCACCGGCCAAGTCTTGTTGGCCGTCAGTCTGAGAGGGCTTGGAACGTCAGCTCCTTGCACTACGGTCCAGGGCGAGAGAGGGCAGGGATGGGGCTGCAGGGCAGACAGGGAGACGCGGCACGAGGGAGCGGGAAGAAGTTCTGGCCAGATTTTGTCCACGAAGGGGACGTGGACCAGGCTTCACAGGGTTGAGTAGAAAGAGGGAGAGGAGACAAGAGGGTGATGGTCCAGGGGGCAGCTGTGCCAGGGAGATGGGGGTTGCACATGCCACGAGGGGGGTGAGTGCGGGTCAGGGGCAGAGGACAGAATGCGGGTCAGGGGCAGGGGACAGAGTGCGGGTCAGGGGCAGAGGACAGAATGCGGGTCTGGGACAGAGGACAGAGTGCGGGTCAGGGGCAGAGGACAGAGTGCGGGTCAGGGGCAGAGGACAGAGTGCGCGTCAGGGGCAGAGGACAGGGTATGAGTCAGGGACAGGACAGGCAGATGAGGAGCTTCAGAGTGTGTGGGAAACCCACTGTGTCCTGAGACCACTGGAAAGGGGAAGAGGCCCATGTGATGGCCACGATGCTCAGGAGGCAGGAATCCCTGGGTGACAGAACCCACGCCTGATGCCTCGGGAGACCTCGAGCACACCTGAGCTCACCTCCGTCCCTCATCACAACCACTCGTCACATGTAGCCATTTAAGTTTAAGTAAAGTAAAATCAAATACGAGGAAACTGTTGACTCCTCAGCCACGTTTCAAGTACCCACATGTGGCTGCTGGCTGCCACACTGGACGAGGCAGCTACAAAATATTCCTGTCACCGCAGAAGTTTCTGTTGGACAGGACAACATTCAGATGTCCCTTCTACTTCTTGCTGGCCCCGGGAGGGGTGCTGGGCAGGTGCCTTTGATAGTGACATTCAATGCTTTTCAATTAGGAGGAAGTTTCTGATATAAAAACAGGATTTCCGTCAATCATGTTTCTTGGCATTTACCCACAGGAATGGAAAACTTAATGTCCGCACGAAACAACCTGCACCGATGTTTACACCAGCTTTATCTGTAGTTGTCAAAATTCGGAAGCAACCAAGGTGTCCTTTGGCAGGTGGGAGGGTCATTTTCTGGTCCATCCAGACAATGGAATATCAGGCAGCACTAACGAGAAATGAGCTACCAAACCATAAAAAGGCATGGGGGGAACTTAAGTTCAAATTACTAAGTGAAAGAAACCAGTCTGGAAAGGCTACGCACTGTGTGATTCCAACCATATGACATTCTGCAAAAGATGAAACTATGGAGACCGTAAAGGATCAGTGTTTGCCAGGGGCTGGGGAGGGGGAGGGGCAGGTGGAGCGCGGGGGACTTACCGGGCATGAAACTCTTCTGCGGGATGCTGTGTGGGTGCTTCATGTCCTGGGGCGTGTGTCCAGCCCCACGGGATGCCCGGCACTGAGAGTGGCCCTAAGATAAAGCAGGGACTTGGGGTGCTGACGACGTGCCCACGTAGGTTCACGGACTGTGGCAAATGCTTAGCTCCGGAGGGGTGTCGACGGTGGGGAGATGGTGCATGGGTGGAGGCAGGGGGCATTCCGGAACCCTCTGCACCTTCCCCTCCATTTTGCTCTGCACCTAAAACTGCTCTGAAAAATAGCCTGTTAGAAAAAAGGATTTCCAGTTCAGTGCTTCTCCAAAATGACCCTCACCTAGTTTTTACAATCAGATTACGACTTTTGGGGTGAACTTAGAGACCTCCAGGCACTGGAGCGCTCACACGGAGCCTCACATTGAGCTCCCGTGTTTCTTGGCGGGACCCCTGTTACCCTGCATTTAACACACGGTGAACGACGGCCCCGAGCTGCCTGGGGGGAAACTCGGTTCTCCCCCAGCAGGACTGCCAGGAGCGGTGGTCCCTGCTTCCAGCCCGTCGCTCCCTAAGAAGATCGTGCGTCTCCCCCTGGGGGAAGGACGACCCCTCCTGGAGCCGTTCACGACCCTGTTGCTGGGTGAGCGCTTTAGGGGGTCGTATTCCGAAGCAGAACCTTTCCGTCCTGTGGAAGGTTTCACAGGCTGGGAAATAATTCCTTCCTCCCAATCTTATACACAGACATAGAGCCTTCATTGTTTAAAAAAAGGCACCAACATAGTTTATGAGATGTAAATAGAACTTCCGTAACAGGAGAGCTGGAGCTGGCGGTAATTGTGTGAGTGGTGACATTTCCTTCAATCTATTGGCAGGGATCGTGGCTGTTCTGAGCACAAGAATATGCCTCTAAATCGGGAACAGTAACTGGCACCCCAGACAACAGGGGGGCTCACCCAGAGAGCCTGGGTCCAGATGCCGTGCGCGCTGCTGGACCACAAGCATGTGTGTGCCCAGGGGTGCAGCCTGGAGGAGAAGGGGTGCCAGCAGCCGGCATCAATGCCAGGATGGAAAAATGTGGGCAGCCAGGCCAGGCATGGGCATTCACCCTCAAAACGAGCTTCCCTAGTGGCCCCTGATTTGGGGACAGCTGTGGACACATCAGAGCAGTTTGGGGACTCTGCTGTGTTTTAAGAGTGACCCAATCCTGATTCACAACAGCGGACCTACTTTCCTGTGTGTGAGTCTGTTTGGGCTGCTATCACAGACTCGGGGGCTGAAATAACAGACACTTGTTCCTCATAGTTCTGGAAGCTGGGAAGCCCAAGGTCCGGGCACCAGCAGATCTGGGTCCTGAGGGGGGATGTCTTCCCGGCTCACAGGTGGCCACATTCTGGCTGCGTCCTCGCATGGCACCGAGGAAGCTCTGGTGTCTCTTCCTCTTGTTAAAAGAACACTAATTCTGTCACGGGGGCTCCACCATCTTGACCTCCTCTATTCCTAATCACCTCCCAAAGGCTTACCTATAAATACCATCACATTGGGAGTTAGGGCTTCAACATGTATATTTTGGGGGACACACACATTCGGTCCATAACAACATGATTGATGAGTACCCAGAGCTGAATCTGGTTTCCATCCAGCAGATGACCCAGGTGTGACACAACTTACTATTGCCACCAGGATGTACATGTAGCCTACAACAAGTGTGTGCTAATGCATCAGGCATTTATTAAGTGCCATGTGTGTCCTGAGGATACAAAGTGAATACGCATTACTTCCATCTGTCAAGGTCAAAGACCAGAACATAGAAGACAGAGAAACAGGGGCACCTGGGTGGCTCAGTTGGTTAAGCATCCAACTTCGGCTCAGGTCATGATCTCATAGTTTGTGAGTTCAAGCCCCACATCGTGCTCTCTGCTGACAGCTCAGAGCCTGGAGCCTACTCAGAGCCTGTGTTTCCTTCTATCTCTGCCCCTCCCCCACTTGTGCTCTGTCTCTGTCTGTCTCTCAAAAATAAATAAATGTAAAAAAAAAGAAGACAGAGAAGCAACAAGCTGTCATGATGTGATAAATGCATAACAGAGATTAGCTATGTTTCATTTACCACTTCATAGAAATGATGTAAGAGAAAGCTCTGTCTTCCCTCAGCCATTTCCGAAGTTTGTAATTCCCTTGTGTAGAACCAGACTTCCATATGGTTGTATTTTCCTTCTATCTGGAAGATCTTTAACATGCCTTATTGGGCAGATCTGCTGGTGATGAATTCTTTCAGCTTTTGTGTTCTGAGAAAGTCTTAATTTTGACATTTTTTGAGAGATAGTTTTGCTGGGTATAAAATTTTTGGTTTGGGAGTTTTGTTTGTTTGTTTTGTCTTTCAAGATTAAAAATATGGCACAAGCGTTTCCTGGTTTGCATCATTTCTGAGGCGAAATCTGCTGTCCTTAACTTTGTTCATCTGTACATAATGGACCCCCCACTGCCCACCAACTCTGGCTGGTTTTAAGACTTTCTTTTTTTTAAGTTTATTTATTTATTCTGAGAGAGAGAGCATGCATGTACATGCATGTGGGAGGGGCAGAGAGAGAAGGAGAGAGAGAATTCCAAACAGGTTCCACGCTCTCAGCAAAGAGCCTGACTCAGGGCTTGAACTCGTGAACCATGAGATCATGACCTGAGCCAAAGTCAAGAGTCAGACTCTCAACTGACTGAGCCACCCAGACACCCCTGAATTCTTTTTATCACTGGTTTTAAGCAATTTAATCATAAACTGTGTTGGCCTGGTTTTCTTGTTGTTTCTTTTGTTTGGGTTCTTGAGTCTTTGGATTTATAGTTTTCATCACATTTGGAAAATTGTAGCCATTACTTCAAACACTTTTGCTCCCCTGCCCCCATCCCCTGTGGAAATTCTAATTACAAATTTAATAGGTCACTTCAAGGCATCCAGCAACTCACCGATTCTTTGTTCTTTCAAATTATTTTTTTTCTGTGTACTTCATCTGGACACTTGCTGTTGATGTGTCTGCCAGTCTGGTAGTTTCTTTTCTCCTGCCGCAGCTGGTCTGCTAGCGACCCCAGTTCACTCCGCATCTCGGATTCTGTGTCTTTCCCCCACACAAGTTTGATGCAGGACACGATCCTGCTCCCCCGCCATCATGAACATGTGGATAGAGGTGTAATAATTTCCCAGTGTCCTTGTCTGCTAATTCTCTCCTCCTGATCTTTTTTATTGATCACTTTTTCTCATTATGGGTCATATCTTTCTGCTTCTTTGTGCGCCTGGTATTTTTTATGCAGTGCCAGATACTGTGAATTTTGCTTCTGTGTGTGTAAGCACTTCTGTATTCCTGTCAATATTCTTGATCTCTGCTCTAGGACATGGGGAAGTTACTTGGAAACTGATGCATTTGGATCTCGCTCTTCTGTGTTGTTAATGGAAGATCAGAGCAGTATTCAGCCCGGGGCTAAGTGTGTCCCAGGACTGGGGCAGTTTTTCTTTTTGCTCCTGTTTTGACTGTCTGCTCAGTGTGCCATGAAGCCTGAAGCCCCTCCCCGCTGGTGGGGACACACACCATTTCCAGCCCTAGGTGAGCTCCCCTGATGCTTCCAGACCGCAGTGCTTTCTCACATGTGTCCTCTGATCATGTTCAGCCCAAGATTGAAGGAATTCCCCCACAGCTCTATAGCTCTCCCTCGGGTGTATATTCTGCCTCATTACTTCTAAGCCCCTTCCCCTCCCAGACCCTCACTCCATCTTCTCAGCCCAGGGAACCCCTGGCTTTTTGAACCCAGAACCCCATACTGGAAACTCTCTCCAGGCAGTGAGCAGGGGGCATTCCTGGGCTTGCCCTGTATTTCTCCTCTCCATGGATCACTGAGCTAGGTGGTGGGTCAGTCTGGGCCCTGTGACCCCATCTCAGTGGGAAGACCCCTATTGGAGTGATGTGCCATGTAGAGGCAAGTGTAGAGTTGGTGCCCATCTTCTAGATCCTTGGGGGCCTTGCCATACTCTCCCCAAGAGCAAGAGATCCGTGTAGTGATCAGATCTTGGGGGTTGACTGGGCACCAGGGTGGTGAAGGTGCAGGGGGCAGGGCCATGTTGTGGGGAAGACAGAGCTCCCCTGGCAGGGGAGGAGGCAGGAGCTGCTCCCTGGCAGGGTCCCCAGGAGTGTTCTGTGTGGGTGTCGGGCTGTGCCATGGGGACACGTAAGGACATCAGGTCTGCCCACCTGCCATTTCTTCCCTGCACCGCCCCAAGACCACGGACAGCACTGTGAGCTCAGTCGTCTAGTGCTGGCACCAACTTGTTGAATTTAAGGAGGTCACGCCTCTCTTCTCTGAACCTCAGTTTGGTGGCCTGTATGTTGGGGCAAATCCTGCACACTCTGTGCACACATGGAGTCGCAAAGTGAACGCAGCTCAGATGCTGCTGACTGTAAGCGTGTGCACACCAGTCTTCCCACCGGTTCTCAGAGGACTGTGAGCGTGTTCACACCGATCTTCCTGCCTGGTTCTCAGAGGACTGTGATTGTGTTCACACCCGATCTTCCCACCCAGTTGTCAGAGGACTGTGAGCGTGTTCACACCTGATCTTCCTGCCCGGTTCTCAGAGGACCGTGAGCGTGTTCACACCCGATCTTCCCTCCCAGTTCTCAGAGGACTGTGAG